>NW_008751858.1:770119-798313 GCF_000715545.1 Opisthorchis viverrini | reverse complement strand
TTGTTATATGTGCGATTCATGGTTGTACGTGGGCTGGGATACTGCCAGGGCGCCCACACCTAGACGAGAGGCCGATTAGGGTCCTCAACCAAAGCCTTTGGCTCAAAAGCTTAACCGCAAGGCAGCGGTGTTTGGCGAGAAATGCAAATGCATTACCATTTCTACGGAACAAGTCGCCACATGTTCCAACCCCCAACCTGGAGGGCCAGGAGACTGTGTTCGTCAGACCTCTAACCATTGACCAACCTGGTATGAGAGACTCTGTGAGTGTCGCGGGACACTCTCCAGTATAACTCAATGGATCGCTGAGGTGCGCAAACCGTCACACTACGGTAAGTCCCAGTCTCTTCGTGACGGAACTTAAGCAGTGCCGCCGTTCAGTCTGATATCCAAGGTTTGGGTAAGCCTAGTGGTGCCGTCCATAGGCAATAAGGTCCAGTCTCTTCGTGACGGAACTTAAGCAGTGCCGCCGTTCAGTCTGATATCCAAGGTTTGGGTAAGCCTAGTGGTGCCGTTCCATAGGCAAAATTACCAGCAATATGCAAAAAGGTGGCAGTCTAGTCCTAGTATGATTTCACATCTGATGGTAGAGCATTTGGAAGAGACTCCAGAGAACGATTCTGATAACTTCGTATAACATCCGGATCTGACGCTCTCTCATTTACCAAGGATTCTTCGGTAATTTATGCGGTCCTGAATGTAGAAGCGACCGCAGATATGTGCGTAGTCTGATCCACAAATTTGTTTCAAAACAACCGGCAGTCCGCTTTTGATCCGCGCCATCGGTGACTGATGGCAATATAATCAATTTGAATTTGTGGCTGGCTTGCAGTTAGAGAACCAGACCGTTTCGGTAGTTATGAAAACAGCCGGCAATCAGCACACAACTGAAGCAATCGTTCGGAGTGCTTCAGAGTGCGCACATTGAAGGCGGCAGGATAGATTGGACGTCGAAACTCGAGGGTTTATTTCAAGATACCTCAGGATCCCGGGGCCGTAGCAAATTTTGCACGCAAAACCGGTTCAAGACGAACAGGATCATCAGTCCTAAGTGGTGGGTCTACAAGAAGAGAGTTTTTAATGGGTGGGGAGAGAGGAAGAAAATGTATGTGAAATAGAAGGAAGGTAAGCGCCAGCAGTAGTCGGTTTTCGTTTACTCGCCCTGCTGTATGCAGCAAGTAAGGCGACCCGCCTGATGGCATCACGCAAGGGCCGATGTGGCATGAGTTTATTGTTAGACGTATGTATCATTCACTTGGGTTGGACGTCGAAACTCGAGGGTTTATTTCAAGATACCTCAGGATCCCGGGGCCGTAGCAAATTTTGCACGCAAAACCGGTTCAAGACGAACAGGATCATCAGTCCTAAGTGGTGGGTCTACAAGAAGAGAGTTTTTAATGGGTGGGGAGAGAGGAAGAAAATGTATGTGAAATAGAAGGAAGGTAAGCGCCAGCAGTAGTCGGTTTTCGTTTACTCGCCCTGCTGTATGCAGCAAGTAAGGCGACCCGCCTGATGGCATCACGCAAGGGCCGATGTGGCATGAGTTTATTGTTAGACGTATGTATCATGGCTTCACTTGGGCTTGGATACTTTCAGGGCGCTCACGCATAGAAAGAGGACGATTAGGAACTTCAGCCAAAGCCTTTGTCTCAAGAGTATAACCACAAGCAAAGGGGTTTGGTGAAAAATGCAAATCCATTGCCGTTTTTAGAAACAAGTCACCACATCATCCAACCTCCAACCCGGAGGATCAGGAAACTCCGTTTGTCAGAACTCTAACGACTGGCCACCCCGCATGAGAGAATGTGTTTTGCGGACATACCCCCAGTATAGCTCAATGGATCGCTGAGGGGCGCAAGCCGTCACGCCACTGCAAACTCCAGCCTCTTCGTGACGAAGAAAATTAGCCAGTTGCTCAAAATATAACAGGGGACTGTGGCCACACTACTAAACGTTCTTCGAATTGCTCCTCGCTTCAGAAACTGCACTGTTTATTTAGCGTGCAGTCTCGCCAAAAAATAATCCAAGTTTCATCCTTGAATAGAATTTCGGAATGGTAGCCTCCAGGTTATCCGAGAGGGATACCTAAATGTCACGGTTTTCCACAATGTCAGAACGAATTTGGGCATTATTCCTTCTAAGGCAATGTGAAATATCAAAACAATGAGGCGTGAAGGGACAACCGAACAGATTAACGTCACTGGATAAGACGAGAATCGGTAGGCCCGCTGACTTGAACAGACTCAAGTAACGGTCAAAGCAAAATAACAAGTGAGCGAAATAAGTGTCGTTTGTACACGAGCAAGAAACCCGAAGGGAGTCCAGTTCAGAAACCTTATAAGTCTTGGGGCTTGGTGGAACGCAGTGAATATTGAATCGATGACACCAAGACCAGTTGACTTATCCAGTGTTTCGGGCGCTCCAATAGAAATCCTCAAAAGTCCTCACTGGCTCTCACACCGAAGGAAACACCCTATAGCAGAAGCTAAGCCTTCGATAACAGTTCCCATACTTTCTCCAATCACAGTAGTCATTCATTTGTGAATGGTCATCTGTAGATAGCCACATAGATCCACGTACGAATCACAGAATTCGCGCAACCTGCGAAATTGTGGGGCTAAAATGCACCGGACTTTTCAAGGCTGGTATAACTCATGGTGACTGCAATTGGCCTAAGCTGGGTGACCTGAAAACATTTATTCAACCTGGAGAATATCTGCACTTTTTACAGTTCAAACTGAATTTAAATTGTTTTTGTGCTGAGCTACGCCCTCTTTTAACGAAAGCTGTAATTGTGAGAATCCTTGTTTTCCAGTCCCAGCACCTATTTTCCTATCGGAAACTGTCACTAACGATACTCCTTAACTGAGTTCACCACATAAAGTTTGCTTCGGACTTCATTTGGTAGCATATTCAAGATATTGCAGTATATTTTGTTGATGAACTGATGGAGTCAGCTGGATTCAGCTGAGCTTCCATCAAAGCTAACTTATTTTAAAGATGGGTGCTGCGTACAATATGGGTTTAGGTTGACTGAATGGCAATGGTGGAACTACACAAATCTGATAAGCAAGAACAGGTCGCGGGTTTTCGAAGAGTTTTCAACAACCACATGAGTAATGTCCCGTCAGGAATATACACAGCCATATCTGGAAGATGAAATACAAGGCAGCCTTTATGTGGCATTTGTACAGCCGTTGAAGATATTATAACCGAGCGATCCATCGGGAATTCACTTCAGTCTACCGGAAAGGCTAGATTACTTTGAAATTGAGTGTATTTCACCTTTTTATTTCCATCAAACCTAATTTAGGTTGCAGTGTGGCTAACAACATTGAATTAATCAGTACCACTGTGAATTTCGACGCTTTCCATTTATATTTCAACGACTTTACACAACACAAAATTTGTAATGCGCTTGAATCTTAGGTGAGGTTCTAGAAAATAATACAATGGCTCCATCAGTGACGATCTTAGATAAGATGTATGTCGACCGACAATTGCAATAAATTACACTCCAGTTTACGTTTTAATAAAAAATAATACCGCAATTAATCACAAGAAATCGGACAACCAACGATCGAGAAGAATCGCCAAAGGGGTACTTTAAGTGAGCCCAGAGTTGTAAAAAAGATCTTTCCGATCACGAAAGCAAATGCAGGCAATACAACAACCGGGAAATCATGGCGGAGACAAATCAGTAACATCCTTTTAAGAGAGATTATTTACCAAAATATCCCCTCCAGTCTCGTCCATGGAAGTCCATCAGTAGTCCACACAGAAGCCCCAGATACACCCTCCAAACCCATTATCCGTTTTTTCTGCCGTTTGTATTTTTTGGGGCTTTTCAGAGAAAATTTAGAAGATAAAATCCAAAGTCTTGTAAACTCAGGGTAGATGAGTTAGCTAAGAGTGCTTCTGTTTTTTTGTTTCATTGGTTGATGCCACGGCTTATCTGGTTGAGTTAGAGTTACATACCGAATTCCACACTAAATTGAACCCAACTAACTGTCATCCGACCAACTAGTCTGCGTTAACGAAGGTGTGTATCCTAATTAACTCGAATGAAACGGACCGTAAATCGATTATCAAAGCGCATGCGCCGCATAGACCTAATAACTATACGCGTTTGTAGTAACTAATCCTCAGTGTGGCATGATCATCTCGTTTGCCCAATCAATTCGTTGCGACTATCCAAGTCAGCTACTAGTAATGATAACAGTATAAATAGTATAAAAACCAACTTTTCTGAGCTTCAGGGGCAGTCACACTCACACAGTGCATCTGAATCTCCTGGACGACAGCGATGTGCCACAGGCATCTGGGATGAAAGGGAATCAATCAACAAATGCAACTAATGTTCAGAAATCATTCCCAAGACTTGTATTTATCCTAGAAACCTCTTCTTCTTGTTCAGTCGAGCAATATTGGATTAAGGCCGCATGAAACCACACATTTTTTCACAAATTGCTATTTTCGGGTCTCAATGCTTAACCAGTTGTTGCATCATTAGACAAATACACGTTAGCCCGGCGGTCGATATACTACTGAATTATCAAGTTTGCCCGGAGCAAAACCACAAGACAGGTATTGTATTTTACAGTAGCATCTCCATAGGTGAAGGGACAGACCGATTTTCCGTTCGATGAGTGGTATTCCCCACTCCATGTGTAAGTCCGGTTTTCAAGAATTCTGAACCAACTTGAATTCATAGGAAGCCGCATAACATGTGAGACAAAATGTTAAAACCACCAGATGATGCCATCCCGTCAAGTTTTTTTTATGGATTCTTGCCAGTGCGTCCGAATTCATCCGTAAAATGCTTAACGATACCCTTGTGAAAGAGATGGGGCAGTTTGAAAATTCCCCATTCCCGTTATGTTGCAGCTTGCTTCTATTTTTTGTGTCGAACCCTTGTGGACCTAAACTGCGACTGTAACTGTGTCCAGAATCACCGAAGAGTTCACTGTACAGGTTAAAATGTAGT
Source organism: Opisthorchis viverrini (assembly GCF_000715545.1). NCBI lineage: Eukaryota > Metazoa > Platyhelminthes > Trematoda > Opisthorchiida > Opisthorchiidae > Opisthorchis > Opisthorchis viverrini. Next base: position 793,326 of record NW_008751858.1, on the reverse strand, counting down.
TATTTTCATCTCAGAACACGTTAGTCTTAAAAGAACACTGTACGGATATGGATTATCTACCTTGAGCGAAAGTCAAAAGTCGCAACACGTCCCATGGCGTGATACAATGAATTAGTGAAACGGATTCGGATGGCCGTATATTCAGTGCTTTTTAACTTAAACCAATTATTGTCACCTGGACAGAACGTCGCTGGCCATGAAATGCCCTTCAGACGATCCAGTCAAGTGAGAGTGTGGAGATTAAGATCTCATCAAGTGAAAATCCGATCCGTTCGTAAGATTCGGGTTTTTTAAGTTTTGTGAGATTGTAAGAGCATCAAAATATGAAAAAATCATGAGGCGCGGGACATCACGACAAAACAATGAAATCTTTCAGAAAACTCCATGGCTTGAACACCAGTGAGGCAAAATATTCGACATACAAACTAACACCAATGTTTACTATCTGGTTAAGCAAACACTAATTACACAAACTTTAAAACATTTTGAGCATCGAGCCGGTTGCAAAACAAAGGGTGAGAAACATTGTTTGAGATTTTAGCCAAAATTTCACTCAAAAAGCTGGAAAGCAGCTCACAAGATTGTGAGTTGAACTTTGAAATATCCCTTTGTAGGACCACAACCCGGGTTGCTGCCCTAAGTTTGTTACGTATTAATCCACATTTTTCAATATTACGTGATCCCTCATGCATCCCCGTGAATTGTTCGTTTCCCTTCTGATACACACATCATCAACTGAGGAGTACTCAAAACTCTACCGTATGGTGAGGTATTTAGGGAACGTAATTTGTGTCGTGACAAACTTTCGGACTAAACGTACTATTAAGAAGAAATGGCGAAACTTATCTGGTCTGACCGACCACCGGAACGTCATCTCCAGCACATCTTGTTTACCTAACTTTCACGGATTTGTGAAACACTGATTTACTTCCACGGATACGACTGAAATTGTCAGTCAACCAAGGCTCTGGACCCAAAGGCATCCTGGTATTGCAACTTCTGTGCTTAGAGCTGGAGAATAACTTACCGTGAAGGTACTAAAGTCGTCATTGGAAGACGCTCCCAGACAGGATAGTGGATGGTAAACCCAGCATTTTTGTTTGCTATGAAGTAAACGGTTCAGATCGTAAACTTTTTGCAATCTATCAGATAAAACCACCACTGCCTACTGATTCTTCGTTTCTGCGATGTGGCGATGTGAGTAACGTTGTACTGGGCACAAGTGCACCCTGGTTGTGACCAAGCACTGAATTCGAATCCTCAGGTACACTTTCTGTCGGTAATTTTTCCGTTTTATGCCTCCATCGAATTATCAAAAAATCATCATCGAACTAGCCTTGATGCTGTTGAAATATCGTTAAATTATGCTTGCCATGAATCTGTAAACGGATGCATTAGACAAAAGCTTTCCCCGCGAGAGAACACAGCTTACGAATCTCATAATATAGTTGTGAAAGTTAGCTGGGCTCCCGACGGTCATTTAAAATGGTCAATTGTGTATTTATTGCACTGGGGCCAACAAAGATGGGTCAGCTACTCTGATTCGCGGTTTTTGGGGAGTAAAATTACTGATTCATGTGGTTAGTACAGCCTCCATTCGAAAAGCCCACAGAAATTCAAAATTTGAACATTATCNGATTCGCGGTTTTTGGGGAGTAAAATTACTGATTCATGTGGTTAGTACAGCCTCCATTCGAAAAGCCCACAGAAATTCAAAATTTCGAACATTATCTTAAGAAATGGGTACTCTTTGTAGTGAAAGGTCTCCAAGAGACGGTTGCAATAATCTGATTCGAATATCTGTCTCGTCTCCACCAAGCACTGATACCATTTGTGATAGCGTCATGTTATTTCTGTTCAGATTGATGGCACCAATAACGCGCACACAATAATGAACACGACTGTATTTTCTTAGGAGCTGGGCGTTTCCTGTGGGAAGCCGTGCACCCACTAAAACAGCTGGTAATCTGATAAGTCAGGATGGTTGACATTTCATGCCATCTAACTGGTAAATAAGTCGTTTTCCGCAGTACCCGAAGTACATGCCCGTTGAAGATCACGGAACACATAAGAGTAACTCCCAAAATGTTTGCAGGCTAAGCAGAAACATCTCCTTTTATGGAAGGACAATAATTTGTGTTGTTATTTGTGCTCGTAACCGAAACTTCACTCCTAAGTGTGTCCTTAAAGCTATTCTCGTTGAAGTTTATGGGGTGTGGCTTCTTTCCAGAGGCGTCTATCACTGAATGACTTGTGGTTTGTTTAACTTGTGTCTTTTTATGGTTCTTATGAGGCATTTGCAATATTTATAAACCCGTCAAGTCTAACCTATTTTGAGTGATATCAAAAAGAGCGCACAGAAATGAGTGATGACAATGCAATTTCCCCCGCAATTGGGGCGTTCCTGTACTTTCCGACAGGAAAACATGGTTTCTCCCCAACTCAGAATCAGTAACATTCTGTCAGATCTGGTGAATTATATTCAACAATACCTAACCTAAACGGCCATCTTAGAACCCAATGAATATGACGATAGAAGCCATCTAAAGTATCGCATTTTAATTAATGACAATGACATTTGTTACACGTTCATGTCCATAACCCGATTGAGCAAAGGTAGTCGAAGCCAGAGTCGTTGTGCCCTCAATATCATCTAAACGATCTTTGTTTCAGCAAATGCGAACATACCGTGGCATCGCAGGGCAAAAAGGCAGTTGGCACCAGGCTTGTAAGCGCATGGACTCGTGTCAACGTTCGGTATTCATGAGCTGCTCCCCCACCATCACGGGTGTGACCACAGTCACACAGACAAACTCTTTGCTCGCCCAAATAAACATCGATTGCTACCAGTTCGCACTTGTAAACCTCCAAATTTTAGTGACACTGCTGCTTCGCTTGTTTTGAGGACACAATCAATATTGCAATCACGGTGGAGTCAGACAAACCGGAAAGCACAATCGAGGCGTAGCCGATAATTCCAAAGGCCAAGACTAATAAGGACACGGTCAGAGTTGAAAATGTTGCAAAATCTTTCCAAAAATAGATGCATGACCAATCTTTGTAAACTCAGAGTTGTTGATGTTTGCAAAATGCACTCATTTGCATATTAACTTGGTTGTTACAGAAAACACGCGCGAATCCCGGATGAGCCTCTCATTCACGACATTATTCAATTCCAACTGATGTACAAAGGCAGCTTCACGTTTTGGCTGGTGTGACAGTCGTCATATCGCAGACTATTGTCCTCATGAGGCTGTCAAATAGTTTTCAGAAATCTTACGAGGGCGTTAGTATTTGGTTCTCGCAGGCACTGGCTAATTAAAACCTTGAGTATGCTTCAGAAGGTTGACACTAAATTTAGTCCACTTTATATTGTCTGTTTTTTACCACTAATTCAGAAGTTCGTAGGCTTTGTGAAGCTGTTTAGAGGACTGATTGCTTCTGGCAGGTCTGTTTAGTGTGATAATCTGATGAATTCTTGCAAGCGCATCTCCAGCAATTGTCAGAAAAGACCCTGCTCTGGAAGGTTGCGCAGTCTGAAGTTATCTGGACACCGAATGAATAGCGAATTGGCTGCCAACACTTTTTAGCGTGTTATTCTTTCTGCCCACCATTTTTTCTCGACTACTTTCATATCCCTCTGACAAAGCGTTCCTAATTTTAGCAATCTTTAAAATGGTGTTTATCATGACGCAAGAAAACGAAAAAATACTATCATCACTACAGGGAAAATATTCAGAGTTTGAAAATACCAAACGTAATTGATTACGACAGATTTTTTTTCAGAATCAGAAGGGGATTTAAACACGTCGCGCTGCACATCATTTCAACTAAGTTTCTGGACACTAAACGGAACTGGTGCAAACAAATTGTCGACTTCCATTTGATGGACAATCTACTGGTGAAGTCTCTCTGGTGAAGATGGGAAATAAACTAGGGGATAATTCTCAGACTACGCACACTCATTCCGTCTTCGATCTTTTTCCAGCCTAGAAATTTTGCCAAACAAATTTACGAGTTGTTGGATTCTAAGGTGCTGAGAAAATGACCAAAGGACTCGGAGATGTGCATGTAGGTTTTTGTGTGCTGACATCCAGTTGGGCGACGAAATTACCATCATAAATTCGCAAACAATCAGTGCAAGCAAGCTTCAAAACAGGACCATTATTTCGCCAAATATAGTCAGTTGCATACCAGTTTGTTCTTCATGGAAGACTCACTTAAATCTCAGCTGGATCTCTCATTTAGGACATTCTCCAACTGAACAGACGACAGAATCAGTTGGGATTTAGCTGAGTCGGTGTACAAATGTGTGTTTGTCGAATTCGTGCAATTTTGGTTCAGGTTGGACGAAAGCTTGAGAATTTCACTTACCTGATGAGGCCCAAGAAGGGCCAACCGATCACTGGCTCTTCTAGAGTTTTCAGAGACATTGTTTTCTTCAGAAACATTATTCGTTTTTTTATATACTGGTTTTAGGCCAGTTGTCCAAGTATCTGTTTAACACTGAATGTGAGTAACTTGGTTCAGTCGCCAACCCATTTACATTTAATCTGATAACAAAATAGAACTGTTACATGTGAATAAGACCAGGGCACCGGAAATGGTTATCGTGATGACTGACATGTGAAAAGCGATATCCTCATGCAGCATATTGCCCAGCTATATAGAGAGCGGAATTGCTCGTGAACCCTTGCCGGTTGTCTGTTGCTGGATCAAGATAAATCGGTGAGCGAGATTCAGATACAGTACAGGTTGAACTTCTCATACGGAATTTGGATTCTTGTGTGGAAATCGCTGTTTAACAGATAAAGGAACTGTTAGGTTCGGAAACCTACGGCGCTGGTTAAAGAGAGGTCATTAAATTTATACGGCCAGTTTTACTTTTCTGCTCTCGTAGAATGCACGTCTAATAGCCGACCGGAACAGCGCACTGTCTAATTTTACATGTCAGAGTGTAAGTTCGATAGTCTGGACTGTCGAGCATCCAATCGAACTTCGTAGTTCTGATTTGTGCTGCCACTCTCCGGACGTCATGGCAGGACAGGTCAGAATGGAGTCACCAGATATAGGATGAGCCGAATGGGTGGGCCTATACTTTAACAAACACACGCATGCATGCAAGCACATTCTTGCCGGGATTGGTCATCATCGTAGCAAGGTTAATAGTAGCTACGATGCCAAAAGCCGACGGAAGTCCACAAGCATTCAGATTGGGTGAGTAATTACAAGGAATTAAGCATTGGCCCGTCACACTCCAATTACTCCACTGCTTACAATGCTTATGCGCGTATTGATGATGTTACCTAGATTACTAACGAAACGTTTGCCAGCTGTTTATCAATCAGTGGCGGCCACCCGATCAGTCACCTGGAGATCAATGGTATGTAACCCGGAATTCTCACATGTTTGATACACAACCTTGGGTGAGTGATTGTCGGGAGGTTGTCGTAGTGCATCTGAGTAAAAAGGTTAACATTTACTTGGAAAACTTCAGTTCATACAGGGAGCAAACACTCGGTCTGGGTGAGTATTACGTAAAGGTAAATACCATTATAATATTGCACTTTTAAAACGTATGACTCACGAACACGATAAAATGCAGGACGACTTTCAAAAGCCATTTTCCTTACAAGTAACTTTAGTAAGCTCGGTCAGGGATTGATACTATAAACGCACATAGCTTTTGCTAACGGATATAGAAACTTGACATATTGATTTCACCGCATACATGGTCGGGAAAATGTTTACCCTTGTGGGATATCTCGGCCATCAGTAGCTGGTGGAGACCCTTCAACTAACCGCCAGTTGGATCACCCTCAGATGAACCTTCCCGGTCGGTAATTATTGAAGCGTACTTCGAAAAATCGCAGTCTGACTGATGGTCATCCTACTTTGGGTTAGTTATCGGAGAGAAATACAACTAAAAGCAGTCTAACTTGCTGTTGTTCTTTCCAGTGGCGATCGAGAGGGTCCTCCCTCAATACCTGTGAGACAAAAGACTTCCATTTTTTCTCATTTATCTGTCTAACTGTGGCTGGATGATCTCCCGTAAACTCCAGTCTGAAAGAAAAAATCTGTCTGTTATACTGATTGGTCAGGCCTGAAATTAAGCCGTTGCATGCTGTAAACATGGATAAAGTTCTCAGAATAGCCTTTAGAAATCAGTGTTCTCCTAGCGAACTCTTCTCCCCGAAGAGAGGACTATGGATGCGTCTGGCATGGTCGAACCATACTTTCTTATAGGCTAAAAGCATAAGCCTGGAAAATTGCGGCTTCTACCCGTAAATAAAAGGCATTTTCTTGTTATGAGACTTGATGAATAGAAGAAAGCAACGGAGATCTAATCGAACCAAGGTTGTTTTGTGTATTTGAATCCATGCCTGTGACGCACCATTCGGCCTGAGGTATTCATGAAAACCTTAATGAGCACTCCAATGGAAAGGAGTTGACATGTTGAAACAAGGTTGGTGAAAACTCGGGGACCACGCCTGTCTGATGATTTCTGATAAGAGCAGAATCGGACGTCGTCTGTCGAAGAGTTCTCACCTACCGTTGTACTTGTTGTAAACTAAGAATCAGTTTAATCCGTCCCCAAAACCTCTGTACGGCCTGCTGAGCTTGCGAATAATGCATGCAGAGAACTCGGTCGAGGTGGGTTGCTAACGTCTGACTAGTTAGTCCTACCTGTAGGGTCAGACAAGTGTACGGTAAGCACTGGTCATAAATTACAACAGCCTTGAACTGGATGGTTCGTGAATAACTGATGTCTTGACGATCGAGTGATAATAACAGTCGAGCATCTAACGGGCTGAAGCACTGTGTCGATGCAAAACAGACTGATGGTATCTCAGTTGATTAATCCTGACTAGACGGTATATCAGTTTTATACACTCATAGACTGGTTGAGATCTCCCATCCACTCGAGATTTTGGGCTACTCAGGGAGTAGGGCTCCTTGGTGAAAGTCTATTAAGTTCCTGTGTGCAGGAGACGGACAATAATGAATATGTCCCTTTCTCGGGCTAACTGGCCCACAACAGATGCATGCATTAACTGGATTATTATCATTTATATACGAAAGTTGCACACCTTGCCATTTTCAAGGCTACCGGCTACCTGTTGTATAGTGCAGTGGCCGCATATTGGTTACGCCTGCACTGAGCCTGCCAGACTACGCGATGAGGGGGAGACAGAGAACCCTGGACACAGCTGTATTGTCTGAACAAAAATATGGTCGTTTACTTGCTCGTTCTGTAAAACCAGTGGCGGTGTTTCTGTCGTGAACACCTTCAGCCCCACTCCACTGATCTTATGTTGCTAAGCCGTGTTTGGTGTGCTCCGCCAACTCACTTGCTTCCCGAAACGTGTTGTACCGATGGTGAACTTGGGGATGTGTCACTCTCTGCACCTGTGCTTTTTTCATGTCTGGGCTCGTCCTGAGACTACCATCGGTAAATCTCGGATCTCTGAGTTTCTCTGAACTGTGGAAGATATGAATGGTACTTCCAAAGCTGTGACAGGACGAGAAAAAATACACCATGCATAGGTCTGATATCCAACTTCACGGAGCGGTCTCTGTCAAATACTTCTTCAAGTTGCGGAATCCAAGTTAGTTTCTGCAAAAAGGAACCAATTGTAAAACAAACTTGACATAGTTAGATCTATTTAATTTGTATATAATTAGGCCCCTCTGCGTGAAGATGCGCCCAGGATGGGTGTCTTAATCAGGAAGTTGAATTTCGAACGTCCGCACACTGTAAATCGTAGGGGCTTTACCAGTCGAAACACGGCATTTTCGCTAGTGATTAATTCCACTTCGTTTCTCTTAAAAGCATCACCCAAAAATATGTCGCAGACAAAAGAGGTGCCAGAGTTCATACTTACCAACCACATCACTGAGTTGGACAAACAGTCACGTTAGTATGCTTGTTTTCAATACAGAAAGCTGCAACTGCAATGCTAAGGTCCACGTTTTAGTAATGCTCCTAACTTTGGTGACTTTAGGCTATATCCGAAAAACGGTTTATATTTTCCCCACGTTCGGTAGGCCAGTATAAATAACACCCTAAAGATACTAATGAACAACAGCTGATGGTCTCTATTATTGCTCCAGATCGCCTCGATCTCCTACATAGTGAGTCTCGTATAACTTCTGAGATATAATTTAAGAACGATGCTTTCCACGACAACCCTGACTGCATCTCCACATGTGTGGCCCGTCATACCTTAGGATACCCGAACCTGGGATGGATCCAAGCAGCCACAGATGCGCACTTTATGAACTCTTGGACTGTCATCTTACGACTTTAAACTGTGTAACATTGTGAACAGAACACTTGCCTGACTTGTTCAAGAATGACGGGAACCACAATTTTACCGCCAATCGGATGTAGAGTTGGTAAATGTAACCTGACCACTGAAACCGCGACACTGAATAACCTGTCAACCAGTTGGATCATACTGATTGCAAGTGGTTTCTGCGCCATGCATGCCTATTGATTACCTTCTGTAAGATGCACAAAACGAGCTTTCCAAGACATTCGTGAAATGCTCACTGTTATTCATTCTCAACAAGAAGTAAACATCAGTACATCAATGGATGACCTAGAATGGTTTCACTTTCAGAATAAGAGTTTTCTCGAAAACAAGATATGGTGGAACATCCAGCCACAAAACTGTAACCAACCTCAGAAAAACCGATCGAAAACAGATCGATGACTCCCAGTGATCGGCCCTGGGCCCAAAGTATACCAGAGCTCCATACTAGCTCTCAGACAACAGATGAGGCACCCATGAACGCCGGAGTTGTGAATAGTCGCCAAATTTGGAACTAAAGACTTGCTCATAGTCACACTATTGGATATGCACTGCTGATGATCTAATAGGAGCGAAACTCGAGTCCAGTGCTCCCCTTTGGTGTGGACTCCCTGGAATAATTATGCCAGAACAGGAGGACGACCGTTCAAACGAGAGTGGTATGACTATGAACAAAATACCTATCCCGCAAAATCCCAAAATTGCAACCAAAAAGTTGCCCAGTGGGTTTCAAGCGTGTGTCACGCTACCTGACTGGGTAGTCCTGACTGGAGGGTCAATCGATCATCACAACCAGGACAGTTACTGTGTCGTCGTTCTGAGTCCAGTACATCAATAACATCGCTCAGGAGTGAACACGTTCGCCCTTTTAGATATGAAAATTCAGATGCATCCAACGTGCGTTGGTGGAGTAGTGGTTACGCACTCCCCTCGTATGTCAGATGTCCGGGTTTCAAATCCCCGCATGGCCATTGGATATCCACTGCTGATGAGCTCTAACAAGAGCAAAACTCTAGTCCGGTGCTTCCTTCTGGCGTGGACTCACCGGAATAATTACACCAGAAGAGGAGGACGACCGTTCAAACGAGAGTGGTGTGACTATGAACAAAATACCTATCCCGAAAAACCCCAAACTAAGGACAGACTGATGGTATCTCAGTTGATTAATCCTGACTAGACGGTATATCAGTTTTATACACTCATAGACTGGTTGAGATCTCCCATCCACTCGAGATTTTGGGCTACTCAGGGAGTAGGGCTCCTTGGTGAAAGTCTATTAAGTTCCTGTGTGCAGGAGACGGACAATAATGAATATGTCCCTTTCTCGGGCTAACTGGCCCACAACAGATGCATGCATTAACTGGATTATTATCATTTATATACGAAAGTTGCACACCTTGCCATTTTCAAGGCTACCGGCTACCTGTTGTATAGTGCAGTGGCCGCATATTGGTTACGCCTGCACTGAGCCTGCCAGACTACGCGATGAGGGGGAGACAGAGAACCCTGGACACAGCTGTATTGTCTGAACAAAAATATGGTCGTTTACTTGCTCGTTCTGTAAAACCAGTGGCGGTGTTTCTGTCGTGAACACCTTCAGCCCCACTCCACTGATCTTATGTTGCTAAGCCGTGTTTGGTGTGCTCCGCCAACTCACTTGCTTCCCGAAACGTGTTGTACCGATGGTGAACTTGGGGATGTGTCACTCTCTGCACCTGTGCTTTTTTCATGTCTGGGCTCGTCCTGAGACTACCATCGGTAAATCTCGGATCTCTGAGTTTCTCTGAACTGTGGAAGATATGAATGGTACTTCCAAAGCTGTGACAGGACGAGAAAAAATACACCATGCATAGGTCTGATATCCAACTTCACGGAGCGGTCTCTGTCAAATACTTCTTCAAGTTGCGGAATCCAAGTTAGTTTCTGCAAAAAGGAACCAATTGTAAAACAAACTTGACATAGTTAGATCTATTTAATTTGTATATAATTAGGCCCCTCTGCGTGAAGATGCGCCCAGGATGGGTGTCTTAATCAGGAAGTTGAATTTCGAACGTCCGCACACTGTAAATCGTAGGGGCTTTACCAGTCGAAACACGGCATTTTCGCTAGTGATTAATTCCACTTCGTTTCTCTTAAAAGCATCACCCAAAAATATGTCGCAGACAAAAGAGGTGCCAGAGTTCATACTTACCAACCACATCACTGAGTTGGACAAACAGTCACGTTAGTATGCTTGTTTTCAATACAGAAAGCTGCAACTGCAATGCTAAGGTCCACGTTTTAGTAATGCTCCTAACTTTGGTGACTTTAGGCTATATCCGAAAAACGGTTTATATTTTCCCCACGTTCGGTAGGCCAGTATAAATAACACCCTAAAGATACTAATGAACAACAGCTGATGGTCTCTATTATTGCTCCAGATCGCCTCGATCTCCTACATAGTGAGTCTCGTATAACTTCTGAGATATAATTTAAGAACGATGCTTTCCACGACAACCCTGACTGCATCTCCACATGTGTGGCCCGTCATACCTTAGGATACCCGAACCTGGGATGGATCCAAGCAGCCACAGATGCGCACTTTATGAACTCTTGGACTGTCATCTTACGACTTTAAACTGTGTAACATTGTGAACAGAACACTTGCCTGACTTGTTCAAGAATGACGGGAACCACAATTTTACCGCCAATCGGATGTAGAGTTGGTAAATGTAACCTGACCACTGAAACCGCGACACTGAATAACCTGTCAACCAGTTGGATCATACTGATTGCAAGTGGTTTCTGCGCCATGCATGCCTATTGATTACCTTCTGTAAGATGCACAAAACGAGCTTTCCAAGACATTCGTGAAATGCTCACTGTTATTCATTCTCAACAAGAAGTAAACATCAGTACATCAATGGATGACCTAGAATGGTTTCACTTTCAGAATAAGAGTTTTCTCGAAAACAAGATATGGTGGAACATCCAGCCACAAAACTGTAACCAACCTCAGAAAAACCGATCGAAAACAGATCGATGACTCCCAGTGATCGGCCCTGGGCCCAAAGTATACCAGAGCTCCATACTAGCTCTCAGACAACAGATGAGGCACCCATGAACGCCGGAGTTGTGAATAGTCGCCAAATTTGGAACTAAAGACTTGCTCATAGTCACACTATTGGATATGCACTGCTGATGATCTAATAGGAGCGAAACTCGAGTCCAGTGCTCCCCTTTGGTGTGGACTCCCTGGAATAATTATGCCAGAACAGGAGGACGACCGTTCAAACGAGAGTGGTATGACTATGAACAAAATACCTATCCCGCAAAATCCCAAAATTGCAACCAAAAAGTTGCCCAGTGGGTTTCAAGCGTGTGTCACGCTACCTGACTGGGTAGTCCTGACTGGAGGGTCAATCGATCATCACAACCAGGACAGTTACTGTGTCGTCGTTCTGAGTCCAGTACATCAATAACATCGCTCAGGAGTGAACACGTTCGCCCTTTTAGATATGAAAATTCAGATGCATCCAACGTGCGTTGGTGGAGTAGTGGTTACGCACTCCCCTCGTATGTCAGATGTCCGGGTTTCAAATCCCCGCATGGCCATTGGATATCCACTGCTGATGAGCTCTAACAAGAGCAAAACTCTAGTCCGGTGCTTCCTTCTGGCGTGGACTCACCGGAATAATTACACCAGAAGAGGAGGACGACCGTTCAAACGAGAGTGGTGTGACTATGAACAAAATACCTATCCCGAAAAACCCCAAACTAAGGAATGTACTTCTCATAAGGTTGCTGAAAGTCCGTGGACAGCCCACGACCGGTTTCGCCCTTCTTGGGGCTCATCAGATAGGCACGGTCCCGGGTTTCCGTCAACCTTATGTTCTACTTCAAACCAAATTGCACGAAATTAGCAAATATACACTCATTTGCAAACTAATTGGGCTTTTCGAGAGACAGAGGAGGACGACCGTTCAAACGAGAGTGGTGTGACTATGAACAAAATACCTATCCCGAAAAACCCCAAACTAAGGAATGTACTTCTCATAAGGTTGCTGAAAGTCCGTGGACAGCCCACGACCGGTTTCGCCCTTTTTGGGGCTCATCAGGTAGGCACAGTCCCAGGGTTTGCGTCACGTATCGCGATATCTCAATTATCGTGGCAACTGAAACATGAGGCGGCCTGGTGCAGCACATTCAGTAGCCTGAGAACATTATAAACGAGAGATTCAGCTGGATTCCAGGTGAGTCTCTTGAAAAAAAAACAAATTAGTTTGCAAATGAGTGTATATTTGCAACTAAGGAACTTTATTAAAAAGCTACTCGTTCCATGGACTAAACCATGTTCCGTTGACAGGACATCACTCCAATCAAGCATCCAAAACAGGTTCAGTACAAAACACCGTCACAACACACGCAACGTGTCTGACCATAATTATGCTCAGCCTGTCAAGTAAATCCTTGTAGTCATTAAGATAAACGCCTGCATATCCGTGATTTTTACAGACTGTACGGAATAACCTTGGACCGTAGTGAAGATACCCTTCGACACATGGATGACGTTTTTTTACTCTTTGCTTTTCCCCTATTGTCTGAGTTCGATTAGCTCGCACAATTCTTTTGCTACCAGGTGGTATTGCCAACCATCAAGTAGTCTGCCTGTTTAGTTTTTTGGATTCTTGTCCAATACCATTAGCCATAAGCAGAGATTTTTACTGGCCTTCCTCTATGCAATGTTTGGTTCTGTGTTAGCATCCTCCCAAAACACAATAAAAAAGGGCAAAGACAAAACCAAAAACAAAGTAAATGTACATAGCTCTGTAATACCCCTTTTTCCTGTGTTTTCTTTCGGTTTTCCGCCACTTTTCTTTCAGTTTTCTTCTTTCAGTTGATTACCCTATTAATCTCAGTATTTACTTCTACGTTCCTCGGAATTCGCGCAGCTCCTCAACCTATCCCCCAACTTGGTGGAATGAGAATATCCTCTAAAAATATAAGTGATTACTCTCCTCGGGGTCACTCATTAAAGACTTACTTGAGCTTCCTGAGTTGCGCACAGCTGAAGATCCCCAATAAATATAAAACAGCTGTACAGTGTTTCTCGGCTTTGCAGCATAGATGGGGTTCACTTATGGGCAAACCTCTATTAAAATGTGTGAAATTTCTCACACGACGACTCCGCCCAACCTCTGTATCTCCTGAAAATCCATTCACACACCAAACGTAAAGCATAGTAAGATCTTGTGCCTCGTTCCCATATGTTTTTGAACACTGACAATTACCCCAAGTGACTCTACCTTACTAGCAAAGACATTTTCTGGAGGAGCCAACCAACAAATTGAGTAAAATCCATGGATGTTCCCCCGAGGTAAACGGTTTTTGCAGTGTTCAGCGATTATTAAACTTGATTAAAGAGAAATCCTTGGGACGCACGCCTTTCTTTATCAAAGTGCCTACTTAACCACATTGCTCTAAGGAACTGATGCCGAGCTTCTAAGCAAACCATTTCCGTCAGTCTTTCTGCGGCCTTTGTCTGATTGACTTGCGGTACTTGGTGTCTATCTCAGGACACATAACCCAGGTTTCTGAGCTGCACTCAACAGCCAAGATATCCCACATATTTCCTTACTCCTGTTCCTCCACGTCTACCCCTCTATTACATTCCTTCCACATTAATTTTACATTTTATTAGGTTCTTTCGCAGGTAAGTTATCTTTTCGTCCCATCACAATTTTTCCTGCTAGGTTGCTTATTCCCGACTACCCAAAGGTTCATTTACGTCAACCAAAAGGCCCGGTTGCTATGGTGTTTCACCTAGCTACCTGTGATTTTTAATGCACTCGGTTCCAAAATGCGCTGTTTTGTCCATCCAGCACTTGAGCAGAAATGGCATAGTGGCGCAATACCATACACTGGTTTGCTATAACGGTAGTCGGGAGATGATATCAGTACAAACCTTAAATGTTATCGTATGAGCAGTGCACGTTAAAATTGAAATAATTTACTTGGTTTCACACTAAGCGTTAAGTGAACTGGAACTTGTAAAAAAGCGCCATCAAAAAGGAGTCAGCAGATGCACAGACTAAACCGGTATGACGACGTATTAAGGAAAACCTGATCTTTTGTTAGAAAAAACGGTTGATTCTGCGTTGTAACTTGACAGCAGCACTTGCCACCCAGGAGGAATGAGTGAGTTTAGTTTCCAGCCTCAACTACAAAAGTACTTATCCATTTTACTTGGCCTGTGTTTAACACATTGAAGGATCGTTGACCTTGATATAATGAAAAACCCTATGCATATGCCTCGAATGATTTGTGGGTCTCTAGTTCACTTCCTTGATTTTCAAGCAACCATCCCTTGGGAGTTTTATAGGGCCGAGTTTTGAAAGCTCATCTTATTCACTTGAAAGTCTAACTTGACAATTTGGTTGTAGACGTTTTGCTATCAGTCGATGTAACATTGTCACTTGTTGTGAAGTGAAACAGAGCCTGCGTTTGCGGTTCTGGACATAATCATCAAGCGCAGCGAACAATGTTTATCGATGTGTTGTAATCTTGACAACTTGAGTGTGTTTACTGGTGGTTCGCCAATCGCTAAGCTCGGCAAACAGATAAAGGCCATCTGCTAAACCATCAATAGCGATTTCCTAGGATTTCTAAGTGGTATTGGGGTTTTTTGTTTGGGTGGGATATTTACATGTACTTTGATTAGAGTGACGATGGTTCGGAGGCTACGAGAATTTGTTTGTTTTTGTTGAAGTATTACAATTCTGTCGGGTTCTTTTGCCCAAAAGGTACTTGAACCGCAGATGCCGAAATCAGCCAACATCGTTCTTTTTTGTGGAAGAGATTATCAAGGAATCCAGCTTCAAGTGGCCACTTACAAAAACAATAAAAAATGTGCACAATCTTTTTCTATTAGGAGAGTTGGGAGTGAAGCCTTCGACCCAGATCAATAACGCGTACGACCAGATGAACCAAGCCTCACCGGCCTGGATTACACGCGTCAGTGCTGATTTGAAGGAATAAACGACAAGCAATGGGAGAGTTTCTGTGTCACCTTCAAATGTATTACTGAACACGTGACTTCAGGTTTAGGTGCTCACTTTAAGGATATATAGCCGGATTGTATCATTTTCGATATACCATAAAATATGTCAATTTGAATAGACACACACATTGAAATGAAATATTTTTGGGGTTTTAAAAGTAGACTTTTAGTCCGCTACACACATGTTCAAAAGAACTAGGTGAGTTGGCAGACAACTTATTCTCCGTTAGATAGAAGCTACTACTTTACATGATTGTTTCTGACACAGCAAGACTAATTGAGTGAAATGTTTCCATCGGTACTGGTGTGTGGTCGCATAGAGGCTTTGGTCTGTTGTATATGTGCTATCCGGATCATCTTGAGGTTCCACTGTTTCCTTCTCCTATCTCTATGCTCTTTAAAGCGATCCATTGTACAAGTATTTTGCGGCTCTAGCGCAGTACGAGTGACCGACGTTCTCCCATATGGGATCTCAATATCACGAAATTCTAGGATTGTCAGCATGCCCTCCCCTGTCAGCTTCGAGGCAGTGCTTCCAGGGTACCACCATCCAAGGTACACCATCTTAGCCGTACCATTGCAAAGCCTATCACACGACCTCGTGACCGTAAATAGTGGGCTGAATTGTGATCACTCACTCTCCTGGCTTCGTTGTTCGGTCCTGCCTTATCTAGGCCATACGTCATATATTTTCTCATCTGTCACAGTTACAGTCAAATCCGAAGGTCTTTTTTGTTTCGTTCTTCACCTGACTTTGCTTTTGTTGACCCAACCAGACAATCGTTTTACTTTGAGATTGTTAAATGTTCGAAGGCTGTAACCTTTTTGCTCACGCGTGTACTTTCTCCTTACCAGCTGGTTAAATAACACGGTGTTGAAATTCTACAACAATCCAAACAATGTTTACTGTTCATTTAAGTTAATTCTAGTCATCTGACAGGTAAAGCTGCTATCCAGTGACCCTGTGAGTATTCAGTGATATGCTAAGTATTTGGACTTTCAGAATTCTTCTGCTGCAAATCAAGTAGTATTTGGATGACTGCTCCATGCAACAACTTTTTCCTTTCAAAACTCATACGTACAAACAAAACGAAGCATGATTATTAGTTTTCACTCCAAAGTCAATATTATGACAGTTTATAGGGTACGCATTTCCTAGGAGACTCACTATGAAGACGTTAGTTCCTGAACGAGACCAGCCGGTGGTCTCCAATGGAACACAAACAGAGCTAGGGAAGTAGCGATCTGCGACAGGTGCCGTTCTTACTAACTCGACGATTTTGGCAAAGCGTTTCTAGTTTTTTCACCTCTTCCTCACTTGAGGACGATCAAGATAATGTGTCTCTCAGAAACTTCCTTGATTTTAGAAAACTAATTTAGTGTTTCAGCGCATAGATCACTGCCATTTATGTGAAAGTTCGAAGTGTATATGATTATAGATCAACAAAAAAATCCCGCATCGTCTTACTGTTAGCTTCTAGTCCAATGGTTTGCTAAGAATATGTAACATGAGATTCATATCCGGATTACAAATGAGGAGTCCACATTTCGACACCCTCGCGCTGTCAATCGGTTCTTAATTTAGAGAACTGTGGGAAGAAAGAAGAAGGAAGAAGAAGAAGAAAGTTGAAGGTTTACGTTTCTAAACCAAAAAACACGAGATGATTCTGGCAAATATTTGTGCTGTCAGTGGACTTAACTATGATACTCAGATGGAATGCATACTCATGCAACTACAGTGACCAACTTGGGTATACCAAGCCAAAGTCATTGAAAATAAAAGAAAATGTCCGAACTTTTCATTATCAGGACGCTTCTGTTTCTAAGCAGTGTATCCTAGTTGCAAAGTTTATCTTGGAGGTTGGAACCAATATCAGTCGCTACAAGTTACTTGTATTCCCAAAAGATGTGCTCATTTTATGCTCATCGAGGTGTTTTGAAAATGTTCTCGGAGACAACTCTTCTGACACGGTCTGGCAACAACCGCTTATGGTGTTTGAAGCCTGACAATACAGCTCAGATACATAAAAGATTACGCAATGTATTGTGTCCCCTTGTAACAAAGCATGCTTTACGGCGGATCTAACCTGGATACTTACGTAATGCAGACCTTATCCAACCAAGAATAAGATGTCATTGGGGATGATTAAGACCTTATGGGTAATGGTTCAAAAGCGACACCTTCAAAAACACGACAGTTGATGTTTCAGGCCTCCAGAGAAGCTTCATACAAATCCCAAAACAAGTTTACTTGTAAGGGGTAATTCTATGTCCAGACAGTTTAGTTGCTTACCCAAAGAAGTATACAGGGCAGTTTGCCCCATTTGCCAGAAATTTTTCAACTGAATTGGCCTCTGTTAGCTCCTTAAAACTTTTATTATTAGCTACATCCAGTGGAGTTACTGTCGACCGACATATCTGCTGCAATGCGCTAGAGGCTCTTGGAGGATCGACTTGAAAATTGCGCCTTGAAATTGTCCATTGTTTGCATTATCCGCAGAATACTTAATTTGCCTGTGTAGAATAATTAGTGTGCCAAATGAATGGACAGCCTGGAGCTCAAAATTTAGGCCAATTGTCAGATTTATGCAAACCTGATATGACAAAATAATGGCACCTATCTGGGAAGCTCAAAAAATACAAATAAATCTGTGCCTGACATACAGATTTCCACCATCCTACAAGAGTGCCCCTGTCAGATTGGTTCGTTTGAGAAGCACGAGGCTGTCCTTCCTTCACTAATCTGTCTGGCGCTTCAACATAAAAAATGACATTGGTCATATCAGAGGAATATCACCGCAGATTCGTGCTTTGAAGTAGGACTGAGTGGATTCACATGTAGCAATTTTACGTTCATAAATCAAAGTATATGGGATAGTCGGCTTTGTAGAGTAGTAGTACCGCATTTCTCAGACTGACCTCATTGTCTACTGGGAGAAACAAACGAGAAAATGTTCACGAAAACAGTGAAATAGTACGTCGAACAGAAAGTCAAAACAAGCTAAAATATTTTGCCAAAAGCATGCTAGTCTGGTTGACCTACGTCGGTAAATGAACCCATCAGTTCCACGATATTATTCAACAAGGCGCTTGTCTATTCCAATCAATAGAAAAACTAACTTCCTCACCGTGATTACGACACACGACAGCATTTTGCTTTCAGCTAAATTTGAGGGTTGCCTCCGTGAGCAGCAGTAGGTGAAGCAGGACAACCAACACTCAGCATACTCGGTTAATTTTTGCGAAGAAATTTGTACGACATACTTTGAACGACACCTAACATCAATCTAAGTGAATTGATTTCTGATTATTACTGAATTGATTGACCTTTACTTGTGGATAGATGAAACAACCCAGTTCATGACAGAATTTCCAACCGTATGTTGCCACTGGATTACCGGTTGTTCACGACTTTTGAAGCATACCTTCGAAAAGTCTATGAAACAATATCAGGAGATGTCACCGTTTCATGGAGGAACGAGATGGGTTACCGTCTGATCAATCAAGAGGCGACCGCTCTTCATCAGAGTACACCAGTAAGCAGTTGGGACAGTGGCTACTGGGAGACATCCGCTCAAATGTAGCCGAACTTGAAAATTAACGCACGGAAACCGCGGAGTCATAACATATACCTGATTCGAAGGCTACCGTCATAAATGGTAAACATGCTTGGAAATCAGAAGAGCTGACTAAATGAAAAGATAACGCAACATGATTGAATGTGGTGTGGCTTTGACTGGGTACACTTGTCCAACCGGTGGTTCTAGCTACTTTTGTGTTTTTCTGTGCGTGAGTGAATATCGGTACACAGCGCTTCATTTCTAGAGTCCGTTTGTAAGTAAAATAGCCTTTTTCAGGACAATGATTCTACAAAACGGTGCTGATGAGCTTGAGCTCACTGAAAATGTACCCAATCCACTGACACCTAGGAGTCACCCAGTCCCACAAGAATTATTCGTCCTGTCACTGTTGTGTCTCTTATTTCTCCCAGCCAAATTATCCCTGCTTGGCCTGGGAAAGCGTGGACTTATTGAAGGCTGCAGGACGTTAACGAGGAACATCACAGCAGCTATAAACCGACTAGTCTGAGTTTGGTTTGCCTACGTTCTGCGCGTTATCTGCGGTCTCAAAAGATTACCTTTGAAAAGACACCGTTGTGCTTCTTTCTGGATCTTTTTATGGTCGCCGTTGCCTATCTGAATTTCCTAGAATGTTTTTTCCCACCCAAGTGTGTTCGCATGAGTTAGCCTACTTTTCTGTGGTATATTAGAAAGCCGTATCCTTTGATCTCGATAAGAGACTTAGAAGTTGTTACAGGATGCAATAAAACGTGGAAAAAACTCAGCTAGAACAGTATGTTTTACTGTGACTGCTTTGAGCCTAAGGCACCCAAAGTGATCTTGGGGTTATGTTAATTGGGTTAAACCCTGGTAACTTTATTTTGTCTGCATTTCAGTGTCTGCGTTTTCATAATTTTGTACAAAGTATAGCTTTACACATAGACTCCAGGTTTTGTTTTGTTCTGAGCCTATTCGCACGTGCTCACGACTCATTGTGCGAAGTCTGTCCCATGAACTGTTAAGCAAAATACGCTCATTTGCAAATCAATTTATTTTTCTGAAAAAACTCACTTTGATCTCAGCTGAATCTCCCGTTTCTAGTGTTTTAAGGCGAGTGAATATGCTGCACCAGGCCACCTCGTGTTTCATTTGGTACGATACTTGAGATATCGCGACACATGTGGAGATGTAATACACTGCTCATAAGATTACTGAAAATTTTTCGACAGCCCACGACTGGTTTCACCCTTCTTGGGGCTCATCAGTTATTCTCAATCCCCGAGTGTCCGTCAACCTTATGTTCTACTTGAACGTCATAAACGAGAAATTCGGCTGGATTGCAGGTGAATCTCTCTCAAAACCAAATGTGTTCGCAAATGAGTGTATTCCGCTATTTTGCTGCAGTTTGGGTTCATGTAGGACATGAGGTTGACGGAAACTCAGGGACTGTGCTTACTTGGTGAGCTCCAAGGAATGCAAAACCGGTCGTGGTCAGTTCAGCAACTTTATGAGAAGTGTATTACGCCCTGGACTCTTTACCCAAACTCCCAAAACGTGCGCTAGCATGTTGTCAACGAGTGGAGCTATAAAAATTGTTTTGGTGGGCGAGCTTCAGTGCTCCAAACCAAATTACACGTTGGATACAAAGTAACGCTTCCCAAGTGATCAAGGTTTAAAAATATGCTACTGAAATACAACCTTGGTCAGAAAAATTCAGTCTTTCGAGGTAACATTGTTGCACAATATTTTGGCTGAAGATTTCTTGCTGTTGTTGATAGAGGAACTAATGGCTGTCATCGAAGAAAGAAACGCACCTGAACCTTATGAAGAGTCGGCATTTTCCAGATGCAAATTCCACTACTTAAAGACCTCGCAGAGCACTGTTAAGAGGTCGATGAAACATTTGTACTCTTCACAACGCGTTGTCAGTTTTTTGCCCTTATGACCACTAAAACGGATAAATTCGGCGTATGCATATTTTCCGAAATCCCACAGCAGGTTACTGTTTCGTTATGCTGACAACTGTTTGGATTTACATAACATTCGGTCACCAGCCAGCTGGTACTAAAGGAAGAATCAAGTGAACAAAGTCCAAGGTCACTTGCGTACTTCAGCCCTCAGCTTTAGCTAACAAGATCACATCTGCCTTAGTTATTTCACCTTTGACCTTTAAAACAAGCCACTCCTTTTCCCAGTTCCCCAATGTTTTATTTTTTAGGCTTCACTTATGCAGAACGTCCATATGGAATGTGACCAGTTAAGATTGTTTTATTTCTAACAGTCATCCTCGTTAGAGATGGAAATATTGACTTTAATGGGATGCGCAGAAGAGTAATGGGAGTTTTTCTCTCCCCAATGACAGTATGACATCAATGTTCAACACCGATGCTTCGGAGCAATTCAGCCATAATTTATTTGAAAGCCTTAATTTTAGGAAGAGAATAAAAGTGGATGAAGGGGGGCTAATGCTATCCTACCACAATCATTCCGATGTGCCTACACCCCCAGGCACTCATGCTGACAATCTGGATTGAAACTGACAACAAGAATGCACCGACATTAATTAGCAGCCATATCTTGCAGCGTGTCCAACTAGACGCAGTGGAGATCAACCGATCCCGACAGCAATCATACTTTTCGTATCTTAGCTTTAAAGACCTTCCAGCGTTCGCCCCATTATCTCATCTAGTATGATGTTGAATAGAAGTTGAGAGAGTGAGTGCCCATAGAGAACACCGTGTCGTGCACGGAAGGTTCTAAAAATATCTTCATATGCTCTCACGCGCCCTGAAGTTTGAGAATACAGAGGACTACACACGTCGCCCCCTTCTGTTCCTTTTCGGTCATTCGAAAGTCACTGTAGACAGCAACGTCCTTTCTGTTATTCGTTTCGCCTCAAGGGGACTCGCGGTTACGATCAGTAACTAGACCAGACTGCAGGATATCGTAAATGTTTGAATAATAGCGCTCCCAAAACAAACATGTTTGCACGATGAAAAAGCAAATGTCCATTTTTTTACCAGGTCTGGAGTGCCACAGGACTGGTCTGCCGATGAGCTAGTTTAAACTTCATGGTGTTACTTTTTGTATGTTCAGTTGTATGATGTAGATTTTTACCGAACCACCACAACATACCACCAAGATTTTCTTCCCTATGTGGAGCGACCGATCCGTTTCTAAAATTCCTATAATCCAGCTTCCGATTACCGCTTGATGTCGCAGGATAACCGTTCCGTAGATCCTGCATGCATTACCAAGTTCAACTTCATTTGGTTTTTGCTACGCGTTTTGCCCGTGTACTTTTGCTGCACCAAATCTGAAATACACGTAATCCCACCTTTCATCTTATGCAGTTCAGCGTTTCAGCATCTTTGACGAAAAAATCAAGAGGGACATGAACTCAGTCTTTATGACACAGAGTTATCGAAATCTGGAAGCGCAATCGATTCAAGTAGGTTTCTGGAAACACAGTTCTTCACCACAAATCCAATCGGACGGCACATAACAATTGATCGTAGTTTAGCTCCACAAACGAAGCAGTCAATCGGCAAGGCAAGTGGGGTGAGCAAAGAAAACCTATTGTGACATAGAAAGATTTGATGACAACAATGAAAATTGTGAACCTGCAGGATAGATGCAGCAAATTACCGATTCAAGGAGCTAAGCTTAAAAGTCATCAGGATGTCGACAAATCAGAGGAAGATTCACTCAAATAACAACCATCCACTCGTCATGTAAACGTCCAATGTAACACTTACGTACGCACTCGCCGCTAGCCTGCTTTGCAGGGTTAAATCATTGCGCACCTATGGTGTCATCAGCTCAACGAGCAGAACAATAAGCATCCGTTTAACCCGTGCACCAAACGTCTCCCTTAATAACACTTTCGCTTCTAACGTCAGTGTTCTGATTTTATTATTTCCTCGTGTTTTCGTACTTCTTAGCCGCTTCGTCCGGTATTTTCTGCATGACCGGCAGCGAATTTTTTAAAAAATCTGACTGGAATCCACTTTCCACCATTCTGGCTCATGCAAACCGATCACCACACTCTTCTATCATCTAAACTAACCTCGTACCCCAATCCATCATTTCACTGGCGACCGTCTCCCCTGTTAGATACACAGTAATAATCCGAGCGATCAAGTTGAGCGAACCCCAAGATTCCCAGAATATACAAATAAACTTCATATCTACATTTGATTCTCTCCTTCGAGTGCATGGTACTTCCAGGGTGATAATTTTTTGGGTGTTATGTATAAGAAAGAGGGTTTTAAGGAGTATCCGTAAAGA
>NW_008751858.1:750269-770077 GCF_000715545.1 Opisthorchis viverrini | reverse complement strand
CACTGGCGACCGTCTCCCCTGTTAGATACACAGTAATAATCCGAGCGATCAAGTTGAGCGAACCCCAATATTCCCAGAATATACAAATAAACTTCATATCTACATTTGATTCTTTCGTTCGAGTGCATGGTACTTCCAGGATGATAATTTTTTGGGTGTTGTGTATAAGAACGAGTGTTTTAAGGAGTATCCTTAAAGACATCAATTATCCTGCGGCAATAGATGAAAGCTGAAAATGGTATTTCTACGTGGCATGCAGCGGCAGCAAGCTGATTAAAACAACCAGAAGTAATCGGCGAGGACTAACGCAACAAACACACCTAACGGAAAATACATCAAAGAAAGAATTCTAGTTTGAGCTCACTTTAAACCATCCGTGACAGAAGGTTTTCGAGAGAAACTGCCTATAAAGCAATGCAAGGGAGACTGAAAATGACAAATGGACTGCCCTGAGGAGAAACGGAATCCCCATGGTCACTTTAAGAAGGCAAGAATTCACTGGTGTACGTCGATTGCGTCGAACAAAACCCGGAGGCAGGGTACGGTTGAGTGGCTAACTGGGTAAGACAAAGGGGAACACAAAATCTATCTGTATGATACAATGCGAAGAAGTGCCACCAAGTTTTGTTTGAAAAAGTAGCACTATGAGAACATGCGCCGCAAAGCAGTTGACTGTCATAATTATTCCATTTGGCCGTGGACACCAGGTCATTTGTAGGTTTTTTCAGCTTTCTGATCGGATTTTCAGCACGGAACTCGCCTTACAGGAGACAGCCTTTACTATCTCGTATGAGCAGTGGTTTCGATTGGTATTAATTGATGTAAATTTATTTACTGCGTTAACTTATGGCACTTCCCTCATTTTGCTCTATGAGTTGCCGCTATAAATATCCCTGGAGCAACTATGGGAATTTTCGAGGAGCAAACAGTCTCTCCATGTTCAACCAGATGTCTTTTCGTACTCGATGAAAATTGTGGGAATCAATTCAACATATACCCAACTAGATCACGAAAACGGAAAAACTTCGCATTCTGAAGCACAGTTCACAGCCGGTCACTACTTTTGGCTTATTTTCTCAATCGCTTGCAAGCTACTGACATTAAATAAGTAGTAAGATTAAAAGATCGGTAGGCGAGATAATGCTTCTAATTCATTACATTTTCATACCTAATCTGGTATTTTGGATGAAACCTAGGTTCCCCACTTATGTGATGAAAATAGAAATGCTTGTTCTCGAATTGCTCTGAAAGATGCTGATCGAATGCAGCAACCTTTTTCGATCATTGAACTTCGTTTCTTTGTCAAATGCGAAAGTTTTCTATTGTTCATTTACCCGCAGTGGAAAAGTTTATTGCGCAAATTCTTTGTTGATGCTCTTAATGGTGTTCATCTTTGTGTAGGACGATACCTTGATATTCAGGGCCGTCTAGTTTTATTTCTACGATCAATGTTCTGATCGCGTTAACACCCTGGTCTCATTGACAAGAAGTCAATCACGGTTAGACAATGCAATGTAAAAATGCATTCACTTTGCAGCAGCGAAGAACTGTATACACCAACCAAGTGCAATCATGTCCGCATCAGTTCGCTGCTTCCATGTCAAGCGCCTTGCTGCAACAAGTAATCCATAGAATCCTGGCATGTGTACACAACCGTACGTCAGAAGGTGTTTCAGAAAGGCAGTTGGTCTCGATGGCGTTTTCTGGCTAGAAACACTAACTAACCATATGTCTATTTACACAATCATTCATGCATCCACCAACAGTTAACAACTTATGATTAGGGTTTGGTGTATACCTTAGAACAATAAGGAATGCTCTATCGCTTCAGAATAAGAAAGTTCATCATTTACGGCATGCGTCCTCCACGTTAAAGCATATAATAGCCTATAACAACGGCGGATCCCCTCACTGATAAAACTTCGTTAGCTATCAAAGGAACGCTGTTCGGAAGGAACTACTGAACTGTGCATCAGGCCAATACTTATTTATTATTAGGTCCTTTCTATGGAATGTAGAATTTCGGGAAAATTATCACCAGTGACCCACACACGACAGGGACTGCCTAACTCCGAGTGGCAAAATCAAATAAACGAACAAGCTTTGACAAAAGCCGGTAGTTTTGGTAATTTCAGATTTCCTTCAATATAAGGATGCATGCCACAGTTATATGCAAAAAGCTATTCTTCAGGCTGTGGCCGATCTTCTGGGGTTCGGATCTGGACGTGACCTTTTCCACAGTTGTGTTATTTCTACATTTTCAGCACTTTTTGGACTTTACGGACCCGCGCACATTCAGTCAACAACTTTGTGCGTCACATTTCGGTTTTCCCTGCCAGTGTGACAACTAACCGATGATTGCTTTTCTCTAGCGTTATTCGCCCATGGTTTTGCCTGTCACACAACTTGGCTTACCAATATTTTAAATTCTGCAGTCCCACTGAACGTTTGAACCCGCAGCTGTATACTCTCAGAAGCAAGTTGAGTAACAATGAATCTGTTGTACAATATACAACATAGATGAGCCCTATACCTATCCCCTGCTCGCGACTCCATCTTAATGCCTAACTGCAGCTCATCACATTTATTGTCCACGCATCCAATCGTACCTCTGGCGCAAAACTTCTGATGGAATAATTTCCTAGCATCGCTGGAGCCTCGGGATGCCCAGATGGGGCCCATAAGTTTGGACTAATACCCTGAACTCAAATGCATGTTTGTTTCAGTCCATCAGGGCCAAGATGTAACTTTCAAAAATTTGATTCTACTATGCGAATACTAAGTGCCTCCGCACGGACCGCTCCCTAGAAGCACACCCAACTTATTTTGCCTAAACAACAAGGTCTCCGAAGTTGTATAATCCATTGGCACCTTTTGGTGAGCTGTTACTCAGAGCACTTTTTTGAGTAAAAGAAATATCAAGGTCGCGAATCACGACAAATCGGTATTTTGTTACCGGTATAGGCGTGATAAATCACGAAATTGCACCTTAGCCAATTTCGGCGTCTGTCGTTGTTCACTGAGAATAAAATGGCATCTACAGACTAGTTAGTTAAAATTCCACCCAGGAAAACCGGCCACTGACGCTTTGTTTCCCTCACACTTGTGATATTGAACAAATGAGTTTATTTTACGACACCAGCTTTTCCGCGAAATTTCCCACAGTTTTCACAGAGATAACGCCCGAAGCCACCGGCAGCCACTGGAATACGAATCGCGCACCACAACTGACTCCGAGTTGCTCTAAATAGCTGCTAAAAAACTTCAGCCGCATGTGAAGATTCTAAGGGCCCAATTATACACCATCAAATATTAAAACGATATCTTAAACATTCCTCATTTCATGCTACGGCTTCAGAGAAATTTTGCGTGTGCGTCTAGCAGCCGGCTTGGCACAGCACGCTGTAAAGCAAGTTGTCAAGTATGCGCAGGAGAGGTTCGTCCGTATGGCCTTCAACTTGTTGAGCCACTGTCTGGAATCACACCTAAATTATATTCGACAAAACTATAGGGCTGTTGAAGTTGTTGCTTTAACGCTGATGTGGTCGAATCCGTCTGCACCTGCAGCTGACATGTTGCTCGTAGCAGTTTGTTTAAGTGAGTGAAATTTCAAGGTCACGTACTATCACCGATTTGTGTTTCCTTACCGGTTTACACGAGATTCTAGTGGATAACGTGAGCAAATACCTTAGATCACGTATTCATCAGTTCGCACAAATACTAGGTCGGTGTTTAGCATAAGTAGCAAAGATTAGCGAAAACATGTACAGTTGCCAGTACCACAGACGGATTGTGTTAGATTAGCGGTTAACCAACGCCGCACATGGACACGGACCTAGCAGGTATGATAAGTAGTCAAGTAAGGCGACATCGATTACAGCAATGAGTATGACAGGTAGTCAAATTGAACTGTCGCGTATAGTCGAGGCCTTAGTTTTACTGGCCCGCATGTATACTGGCCTGCTGTTTACTACAGGTAACGAAGATAAGCGGCATTGCGTAGTTATGTGTGTGAAACACAGTCGCTGGTCATTGGATTATGTTACTGTGCATAAATGAGTTCTCATAGTCAGCGTTGCACGTAGGCACGACCCCAGCAATTACGATAAGTAGTTCAGGTTGCTGACGACGGTCACCGCTATCATGGCGACCGCTTTATGGCGGTTACCACTTACAGAGCGTCATTTTCATAATGGGAATGATACCTGCAGCTATCTTGCGACACTGTATTACCTACAGGCTAGTTATGTATATCTGGAGAAGAGGATCATCCACAGATGTCCCTTGCATCAACACTGCACAGTTCATGCCGCTGTCTAAAATTGTTGTACTTAATAGAAGTTGAGATCCGTGAAAAAAAGTGTTGTGAGAGGGTTCGCCTGATAAAATCAACTGATATGTTGAATATCTAGTAGTCTGGTTATCCAGTAAGTTAGTTTACCGGGAAGGTGTGGCAAATAAATAAAAATAATAATGCTTGGTTGGGTATACAGTAGTAAAGAGGTCAGATGGAACAGACTTACTAACAATTGTTCTCTTTAAAATGGTTCTTTGTTGGCCCAGGTCAGCGAATAAACAATAAGCCAATTATGGTGGTCCAGAGGTATTCTCCTGAACATTTCCCATATATAACAGATCGCGAAGATGGTCTGAAATGTTTTGATACCAGAGTTAGCACATGAGACACGCGAATGGCCGCTGCAAGCGCGAGCGAAATCAGAAGAGAGAGTCGAAGCACTTGACCACGCCCGTATTGTGTGTGAAATTGTACAAGTGCGCGTTTTTGTAGTTTTTCGTATTCAAAACAAAAACGATTATGCAATTGACGAAAAACGTAGTGTTATGATGGAAGCAAAATAAAGGTACAAAACGCCACAAATCTCGGGGGTGTAAATCAAAAGTACTTTGGGACCTATCTTCCAGGGTGAAATACGCATCAGGGATTCTCATGAAGTTTTTATGTTGCCAATGAACATCTGTGAACGCTAAAATATGCTAAAGTGTGATTTCTTGTTTTATCTCGCATTAACTGGTAGCAAAACGCAAATCGGTGGTAGTGCGTGACCTTGAAATTTCACTCACTTAAACAAAATCCTACTGGCGAGATGTTAGCGGTAGGTGCAGACGGATTCAAGTAAATCAGCGTTAAAGCCACAAATTCGATAGCCCTATGGTTTCGTCGAATATAATTTAGGTGTGATTCCAGACAGCGGCTCAAAAAGTTGAAGGCCATTCGGACGAACTTCTGCTGCGCATATTTGACAACGGTTAAAACGATCGATCATGGTAAGAATATGCGTGATACCGCTTGATGAGGCAATTTGGCCAACAATGTGGAGATGGACGTGTGTGAATCGAGAATCAGGAACGGCAAATTAACCGATGGGTGAGTTCGTATGCCTGGTTAATTTACTGCGTTGACAGACGATGCATTGTTTGGTCCAGGATGTCAGGTCCTTATTCATGAAGGGCCATACAAAGTGTGCACTAATCAACTTCCTGGTTGCTCTGATTCCCGGATAAGAAAATCCATGAAAGTGGTCGAAAACAACTCGTCGGAAGGCTTCGGGAATGATTGGGCAAGCCGCTCCGCTAGACACATCACAAAAATGGATCCGGATTGGAGGGGTAAGGGAATTGTAGAGACTTGGAATGAAGTGAAGGATAGAATGGGCGAAAAATTAGGATCACGATGTTGAAGGTTCGCCAGCTTGCCCAGGGGCAACTGCGTGGAAGCATGGATGTTGATATCAGGAAGGGATGGTGCATCTGCGACAACATTGTCCGAACCTGGAGTGTACCGAATGTCGGTAGTGAACTGTGAAATGTATTCAAGATGGCGTATGTCATGTGGTGAATATGGATCAGGCTTGGCGTTGAAGGCATAGGTGATTGGCTTATGGTCGGTTCGAATGACAAACGATCTACCCTCTAACAAGTGCCGGAAATGGCGAATAGCAAGGTAAATTGCGAGTAATTCACGACCAAAAGTACTGTAACGCGTTTGGGAGCCTGCATCTTCTGCGAGAAAAGCGCAGAAGATGAGTTGAGAGGTGTTGTTAACTACTTGATGAAGTACGGCGGCGTTCGATGCATTAATTGTCAAAATCAGCTTTGCGCTTTCGTGAGTATCGAGGAAATATAACTTTGTGGCCTGAGCAATGGCTTGCTCGGCTCTTTCTAAAGCGGCAAGGGCGGCGGGGGGCAAAGAAACAGATTTTTCTTTGAAGCCAAGTAAATCGATCAGTGGCTGCAGAATATCTGCGCGGTGGGTGATGAATCGAGGGTGTTGGTTGACGATACCTATGAAGCGACGAATTTGGGTGAGAGTGGTGGGTATGGGAATAGACTCTAGTGCCAAAGTGCGATCGGGCAGTGGTGGAATACGTGTGGAAACAATGTGGTGGCCAAGGAGGTCTATGCTAGTATCGCCGAATAAGCATTTGTCAATGTCTAGGCGTATGTTGTAAGTGAAAGGGCGCTCAAATACTGTCCTGAGATGAGCTGCATGTTTAGTTGGGGAGGTGCTAGCGATTAAAACGTCTAGATAGGAAACACGTAAACACGTAAAACCTCGTCCATGAAGCGTTGAAACGTCTGAGCTGCATTTCGAAGACCAAAGGGCATACGCGTGAATTCGAAAAGTCCAAACGGTGTTGTGATGGCTGTTTTAAGAATATCGTCCGGGGCTACGGGTATGTGGTAGTATGCTCTTACGAGATCGAGTTTGGAGATGTTTGTGTGGTATAAGGTACTTGCGAAATCGTGGATATGTGGGATGGGATACCTGTCTGGGATAGTAGCGTTGTTGAGAGAACGGTGGTCTCCACAGGGTATCCAATCAGCTTTAGACTTCTTGGGCACCATATGTAAGGGTGATGACCAATGACTCGAAGAAGGGCTGATGATGCAGAGTTCAAGCATGTGTTTGGACTCGTGTTTTGCGATTTGTAGCTTATCCGGATGAAGTCGGTGGGGGTTGGCATGGACAGGTGGACCTCTCGCCTGGATGTGGTGAACGACGGAATGGGTGACCGGTTGGGTGTACTGACACGGATGAGTGAGGGTTGGAATATCCCTAAGTATTTCAGTAAAATGTGAATCCGGTAAGATAATCAGATACCTGTGGATTAAGTTCGGGCACTAATTCCGTTGACTGAGAGGGAAGTAAGCATGTTTAAGAGGCGTTGGTGCCACACGTTAACAGATAGGTTGCAATGGTCAGGAAATCTGCACCGATGATGAGTGTTTGGACATCGGCCAAAAGGAAGATCTACTTGAACGAACATCGCAATCCGATGTCAAGGGTGAGGGAACGTTCGACGAACGAGCGATGCGGGTACCGTTAGCGGCTTGTAAGGAGAAAGGAGGGGTGTTGGATCGCGGCTTGAAGAAACAAGGTGGCTGACACTTGCGTGCTTTTAGGCCATAATTTTGGTGATACCGGCATCAAGAGGGACGGGCACGAGATAACGGTCTGGATCGTGAACGTGGTCGATGCTTGTTGACCTCTAATCGTTGTAGGCGATCGGTCAAAGTATCAAGCTTGGCTTGTAGTTACGATATAGAAGCGAGAATCGGGTCGGAATCTGTAGTAGTGGGTGCAGGACGGGAGACGGAGTTTACGGGGTTACTGGGGTAAGTTTCGTGAATCTCATCCGCCATTTGGGCCAACTGCTCCAAGCTGTGGTCATCAACGTAAGCACTGATGACGCGGGACATGGAGGGTGGAAGTCTGTCGAGCCATATTTGGGCCATGATTTCCACCGCTAGCTTGCGGCCGCAGAGGAGACTGCGCATGTGGCGAAGCAGTTGTGATGGCGATCTGTCACCAAGTTCGACAGCGGTGAATAAATCCCGTAGCATTTTGTTTTCTGACTTCCCTGTCCTACTTATGACGGCCGCTCGAAGGGCGCCATACGGATTTTCTTTGGGAATATCTTCTAACACATCTTCCACTTCTGATGCTACATCACAAGAAAGATGCTGGACAACATAGAAAAATCGCGTGGCTTGAGAAGTGATGCGTCGGGTAGTA
Organism: Opisthorchis viverrini; assembly: GCF_000715545.1. Lineage (NCBI taxonomy): Eukaryota > Metazoa > Platyhelminthes > Trematoda > Opisthorchiida > Opisthorchiidae > Opisthorchis > Opisthorchis viverrini. Next base: position 762,039 of record NW_008751858.1, on the reverse strand, counting down.
AAGACTGAATCCACCTGGTGAAACCATACCCTGGGGTTGTGTGGATTGTAGTCTGGTGAACGTGTGCCAATCGCATTCTCGACTAAATCCGCTAAGTCAAAGTGTGCCTCCATAATTACCGGGCAAAAGAAACAAAATTACGATGATCGAAAGGAACAGTTTTCGAAAAATAACTAGAAATACGCGGGCTCACCAAACTTGTAGTGGTCTGGATACCCGATATGTTAGTTTACCAGGAGTGTGGCAAAGAAATATTAATAATAAATAATAAATAAAAACAAAATCTGTTGGCGCTGAGCCTTTATCATTATTTAGTCCCGCTTTTGAGCTTTCATCTTGGTAATCTGTTCGCTAAAACGGAAAACCAACTTCAGCCAACGGTGTGTTCTTAATATTTCCTGCTCTCATAGTGACAACCATGTTATCATTTTGGATACGGTTTTTCCACAAACCCAAACTCACAGTCAGCTTAATTATTCTATGCAACCGGATTCCTGACAGTGGACAGAGTGCGTGATTAGCGCACGCATACAACGCAAGCTCACCTAGTATAGTCTTGTCTAAAATGTCATTTATTCCGAGTTTCCGCATGCACATTTTTTGCCTGCGGTGGCGCGCAATCAGGAAGTTGTGTCTTTCTCACAAAGCAGCTCTAGCTGCAATCCCCTGCAAACCGGACGGAGTAAAAGTTTCACCGCGGTGGCACATCAACACAGAGCTTGTTTCAACTAACGCGTGCTGCATACTTCCAAGGTCACCGAAATGCGCGGTTGAAGATCGGAGCCAATCCTTTGCATTTCGCATTGTCAAAGCGTGAAACATGTCACGAAACATGGTCGCTTTTACAATTTTCTAAAGAAAACTTCGTACTTTCTAGAATGTTTCAAATCCCCGCGTAGGGCATATTATTATAGTTGGCCTCCGTTGGACTATATTATTATTGGTATCATTATTTTATTATTATTATTATTATATATTATTTCTTTGAGTTGATGCAATTTCATGCATACTACCGTGCAGGGTAAGCTTCAAATCACTTCCACGTTCGACTACCTGTGACTTTCGTTCTTTATGTGTGACTAATGAAAGGCCGGGAATTTGCCATGAGCCACTTATCTTGTAAAAGAATGACAATGATTTCTGACTTCATCTGAGGCGTCAACCGTGAGAAAATCTTGGAACATCCGCCACGGATTCATAAATTCGCGAATTGGCACGCAGGGTCAGGACCTTCGCCCAAGCTTCCCAGGTTTGGGTCGTTCTTGTGGTTTAGCGAATTCCGTTCAACTGAGTGGAGTAAGAAATAAAAAGACGCATGGTCACTTTCCAGCCCTCTCCAAGCATAGCAATAGACGCGCGGATTCATATAGAAAACATCCAGACGAGCTACGAAAAAACCAGGGCAGGTCATTCAGTGTACCATGTTCTCACCGTTTATTATGTGGGTCATTTGTAGCCAAACTCTTTTAAAACAGGGCCCAACTATCAGGCTTGTACCTCCAAAAATAGCGATTGTATGGGAATGATTTCCAGCACCTCGAGGCACGTCACATAATCAAAGGGTTTGAGCACACCTTCTTGGGTGGGCCCAACGATAGCAACAGCTCTATTGCGCCTTCAGTAGACAGCCTGATTAGGATATTCAAGTAGCATGACACCAGCTTCAATGGGTACCTGGATGACTATGCGAGTAGCAAGCAAAAGGCGCACGGAACCATCCGAAGAAATGCAAATGCCTTTCGGCTGGCTTATCGTGACGAAGCAAGAAAATGTGTTTATGGAGAGCTAGGTAATCAAACCGTTTTTGGTACCAGGCTCTATAATAACTTCTGATCCGTTTTCAGTATGCACGACAAAGGTGTTCATCATGTCTTCTCCAAACGACGTACCGCTAGAAAGCCCAGATTCCTGAAAATAGCCCGTAATATATGAAACCCACGACGGCACACACAAATCCTTCAAACGCCAAATGATAAAGTTTAAGGAAATACTGGGCGCTCTGGTGGAGATTAAAAGTTCGGCAGATGGAGAGAGCTATTTTTACTCAAAACAGGCGTGCCTGAAATTACTCGATACGATCGAGTGGCCCTGGGAAATTAAAGGTCAATGATACATTGAGTGAAGAAGGTGACTCAATAATCCACTCGCGAAAACGATGACTGCAGCATATATCTCTATTTTAACTGGTGACGACGATCATTTCGCCGACGCTGAACAAAACCATCTGACACATAAAACCAACACGCATTTTGGGGTCTAAGTTGCTTAATCCGCCGGCTGACTCCCACGCATGCACCCCGAACGAAAAAGGTCGTAGGTCTAAGTCGCACAAGACGAAAAGATGAATTCAATTGGTCTTTTTGATTGGTGCCTATATGGTGTCAGAATATGTATGGCCCTCTTGGTGCGCAACTGACGTTTCAAAATGAAGGAGAGATAAAGGCTAGGTTATTGAAATATCACCGTTATGAAGGCGGTTGAAAAACTGTGAGAAAAAACACACCATTGAAAGGTGCGCTCCAGCGGCAGTAATTTCGTGGAGGCTTGTTTGCACACCATCATCTCCAGCGGCTAATTCGTATTGCGTCATGTTTTGCAGCATAATGACTAATGACTATTAGGCTTCCTCCATGGAGCCAAAATTACGGAGGCGCACAGGTTTCCGAGAGAGATTTTGCTGGGAATCTGTATTTTGGTGCAGGAGAACATCGTAAGTTGCCGTCTTTGCTAAAAGTCTAGCAATACCACCTCTGTGTTTTCTGGACGGAGGGAGGCTAAACTCAAAAATTAAATTAAGTACTTGTGTACCCACCCTTGGGAAAGATTCGCCATGAGATGGCACTGCAATACTGCCACTAGCCTCTCGGTTGCAAAGCACACAGAAGCCTAAGTCTGGACTTAAAGAACCATCTCGTTTGAGGAGCTGCACCCTTGACCACCGACGTTAGGTCGTTAGTGGCGGACGTCCATCTCTGCAGCGGTAGGATTTGCCAGAGAACAACCAGCGGCTTGAAGATGATAGTAGTCTTTCTGGGTTTCAGCTCCTAAAGTTTATCCACCCCTGGTTAGGTTATTTACGCGGGCCGTCAAATGTTGACAACGCGGCATGGGGACAAGCGTAAGGTGCATAACTTTTCCTTGGTGGTTCTTATCCGACAGCCACCGTTTGTGGATGTGGAAACTACCTAAAAAAATCAGCTATGGATACTACTTCTTACGACATGGGACAGATTGGTCCCCAAATATGGGGAACAAATCGCTGCGGGGCAGTCGAATCGCATTAATGGAGGAGCATGTGCATTTAACAGAACGGGAGCCAACCGCCTCGGAGTACTTAGGTGTCTGAATCAAGAACTATAAGTTAGCTAAAGTGCATCGCCCTCACTCTGTTTGCTCAAGCAATTGGTAGTGCAGACTTGGGAGTCACTAACACAAGTGCTTTGGAGCGACGGAACACGCATACGTAGCCATCATTTGAGAGGCAATGTTCAGAACGTAGGCGCATCCCTTCAAGGTTTCCGTCAGTCACATTGCAATGACATAAGCACTTCATATTCCACCGTGGATCATTCGGCATGCTAGTGCACCAACGCGTCTTATCAGTGAACGGTTTATCAGGTAACCATTTTAAGTTCCACAGACGGATGCTGGCCACATTAACAAAACGGACCATCCAGGATTGTGCGTATACAACCTATTTGCGGGTGATGTAGAAACTTGGGGCTGCAGAGTAAATGATAAATAGTAGGTCCGCGTGGCGCAGCGGTTGCAAATTTTGACGAAACATGTGTGCTAACATTATAATAAAAAACACCATTGTCCAGCCGAGAAATATTGTGGAATACGTGCCAACTGTTTGCAGATTGTGCCTGTGTTGTGTCTTGATGGATGGTAGTGCAACTCTGTGGCGGTCCCTTGGCTTCCTGCTCCGCCCAATATGGTATATCAAAAGGAACAGTAGCCCTACACAGCCCTTTATGGAGACAAAGGAAAATTATTACAACTGTATTTATAGGGTAGTCAAAGAGTGTTCCACAAGGTCGTGTCAGAATCTCCCTCAGCATCTCCGGGAAACGTCGAGTCAAAGGTGCTTGACTCGGATTGGTCGGCATCCTGATCAATCAGAGCGTCTTTGTTTGGTCCCTCCTGCACGTGACACATCCGTCCAAATGATGTGATGTTCGGTTACTAGGAACATCTGGCCTCCGAACACCTCCACTTCGAGAAGGCTTCTCGACCGACCGCTGCTTTGGACTCCACTGTGACGAGTCATGGAGTTGTCGTCGCATTTCAATCCGTCGACGTGGCTGTGTGCATGCCGATCTGGGATCTGGTGCCCTCCACTTGAGAGGTATATCACGGCTGTCCGGTGTTCCATGCGACGTGGTCCTCTCACCGAGACGCGGTCGGTTGCCTGAAGTTGGTGTGGCTGTGCTGATGATCTTACGTGCGCCTCGTGTTTGACGTAGTCGATCCTGCGTCCACCGTGGAGAGCATTCCCCGTATCTTCGGATCAGTGGCTGGTCTTTGTGTGACTGTTGTGGCGTTCCTCCTGTCGGCCCCCTATCTTGACTTTCCGGATAGTAGTAGAACGATCCGCCTGAACCTGCGACTGTAAACTGAACGGTTCAGGCCGCGGGTGAAACGTTGCGGGCTGCTGGGAGGGCTCACCAAATTGCACTGAGGTGAGAGGGCTACCGCTACCGGACGCCAGAAGCTGAATAGTCGCTGTGTCGCGTATGCTCCATCTGGTCTCCGGTTTGGCTGTAACTGTAGCGACCACAAAATCGTCAGGACGTGATGTTCTCGTGAACGTATCGGGGCCGTTTGCAGTTGTTTCGTCACAAACGGCATTGAGGGGTTCATCCAACAGTTGAAGCTCATTAATCCAATCCAGGCCCAAGAGATCAAGGCCTGTGTAGTTCGTGAGGTAACAAGTGCCACTGAGATGAATTCCCTTGAACGTTACGGAACAGTTCAGCTTCCCGGTCAGTTTGAGGCTTCCACCAGATGCATTACGAACGATGCACTTTGTGGGTTCCACTGGTGGCCTTCCAATTTCGTTCCAGGTTCGTTTTGAAATCAGAGTGAGGTCAGAACCTGTATCCAGTTGGAGAGTAACTGGTGTGCCATTGATACATAATGTGACAAATTTACGTCGACCAGGTGATTTCATCCTGAATGTGACGGTCACAGCCTCTGCCTGCGTCCTTTTGTCGGGTCGGTGTTTGCGCGAGCTCCTGAAGTTGTCTCTGCAGCATTCTTCTTTGTGACCCTTTCGACTGCACTTACTGCACCTGTGGTTCCGGTAGGGACAGTGGCGTGAATAGTGCCATTCTTCACAAAACCAGCAAGATGGAGTTCGTTTAGAATTTGGCTTCCTTTTGGAAGTTATTTGCACACTATTCCGGTTGAGAGAATTTGGAATGCCCAATCATTGCAGCATCAGCCTTGAGACTGATAAGATACGGGCATTCGGTGGTAAGTTTCTGAAGCGTCAACTCTGGATCCTGTTCAATTCGATTCAGTAGCCGGGTCCGAATATCTGCATCGTGTGGTGATTGAAGACCAGCCACAAAGATGAGACACTTGAATTGATCCTCGGTCATGGAGCTGAGCTGAAAGCGCTCGCATTCTCTGTTGACCACACCGGCATATGTGATGAAATCCTCAGTATCCCTTTTGGTAATCTTGAGACACTGATAACGAATATTGAACAAGGAACTTTGCTCACCGAATATTTGGGCCGGAATTTTGACAGTATCTGCGAAACCAAGGTCACGAGGGAGTTCGGGGAGTATGAAATTTGTGAACCGATCGCGTTCTGCCGTCTCCAGTTTCCGCAGCGACAGTCGAACTTTCCATGCGTCATCAAACCGAGCAAAGTCGGTTTGAAACCTGTCTCATTATTTCTTGAACAAACTTCTGAAAGTTCGTCCAGATTCAGCGTCGAAATTGAATTCAGTAACCTAGCTGGCAGCAGCATCTGCGGAAGAAGATGGAGGCTCAACCGTTTTTGTCGCGTTCATTGACATAATGCGCATCAGAGATTCAACAAGCCTCATTTGAGCTTCTTCGAACTGCCTCTTTTGTTGCTGTAAAATTAATTGGAGTTGCTCTGCCGAAATTGACATCGTGGTTTCGGGTTGCCGCCAGGTGTTGTGTCTTGATGGATGGTAGTGCAACTCTGTGGCGGTCCCTTGGCTTCCTGCTCCGCCCAATATGGTATATCAAAAGGAACAGTAGCCCTACACAGCCCTTTATGGAGACAAAGGAAAATTATTACAACTGTATTTATAGGGTAGTCAAAGAGTGTTCCACAAGGTCGTGTCAGAATCTCCCTCAGAATCTCCGGGAAACGTCGAGTCAAAGGTACTTGACTCGGATTGGTCGGCATTCTGATCAATCAGAGCGTCTTTGTTTGGTCCCTCCTGCACGTGACACATCCGTCCAAATGATGTGATGTTCGGTTATTAGGGACAGCTGGCCTCCGTACAGCCTGCGACATGTGTATTCTAAAATACGTACCCGCTCCCTGATAGGTGTTTCAATATGGAAGTAATCCAATATGACATTCCTGCAGAACCTAACTCTTACCTCCCGCAAATGTGCCGTCAGTTTGTCAATTACAAAACCCTTCGCAATGTGCTGTTCACTCCTCATTACCTCTGAACAACCCGAACTGTTTGTGGGCAGTCTGTTCGCTTTCAACGAACGTACACATAATCGGACGCCTGGTACCCAAGCGCTTCTTGATGAGGAAGATGCATAGCTTGCATCCACAGGCCACATATTGATTGATTTAAATATGTGTTCTCGAAGTGGTTTCTCGCGTGGTTTCCAGCGACACTTACGAGATCCCAGAAGCGTCGAAGCAGTATTTTTTGCTGCCATATGAATAAGAGTTAGTGACTAAAGTGACCTTCCGTTGTCTGCAGCACAAGCACGCTTCCGGAATCCCGATGTTTTTACAGGAGTGGAGGCATATCATCTGCCAGAGTAAAGCCCAACCATCCGTCACTTGCTCAACAAAGATGACCGACACATCCGGCGGTGGCTGCATATGCCCTGGGCGGCATGGCTAAAAACTGCCGCGCATCAGGCGACGGCGTTCCATACTTCAGCAGGGCCCTGAAAGTGCTCCTCTTCGGTTAGTCACCGATTTATTTAAAACCTCATGATTGTGTTCAAGATGATAAGGGGTGACCGATGGATGGTTCGCCTGCTTCAAACAAAAAATGCACTGGTCAGCTAGTGCTTGGCGCAAATTTTAGTAATCGGAAAACACTAAGCATATTAGCTTCTTCGTATATGTCGATTTTCCACGTCTTTCAGGCCATCTGCTGCAGTTGCGACACACATTCGTAACTAAAAGCGGTTGGTGCCTAAATTACTGGATGCACGCACGAATATTATATAATTATTCTACATGTATTCATTTTACAGCGTGTTCAAGGCCCATAAATTTTGAGAAGGATATATCTCCCGATTTCCCAACAAACATGTGTGAAGCCACTTCTGAAGTCATAGCACAGCAGGTTCAAAATCGACTGCGCACTAGAACTTAAGAACGAAGATTATTAAAGATAACTCGAGACAAAATGTCGGTCAAGTAGTTTGATTTTGGTTTGAGCGTGCGTACAACAGAATACAACATTTTCGCGTGAAAGTTTTTCGGACCCACAAAATTTTGCAGAAGAGGGCATATTCCTGCTAGATGTCAGTCACTAGGGAATAAGGAGACTAATTTCAAACGTTCTGGGTCCGATTTTCGAGCTTCTTAGGTACACAGCGGCAGCCACTACAGGAGTGAACACACCTGGGACAGTGTTAAGTTTCCCGATACGGAACTTTGAGTGACGCGTAGGTTCAACAATCCCGAATACCAAAAGGAAGAATTGGGTTCGTAATTCTACGGTACTATTACACAAAGGGTGAGCAAATGTGTACAACAAACCTCAATTGTTCACGTTCGTGGCGTCAACACGTTCACAAGTCTGTCACTGACCGGCACAGTACAGTGTCAGCGTCCGCACACCAAACAACGGCGAGCGGAATGACGGCTCAGAAGCGTGGGTTGTAGTCGCCCCTTCCGACGACGGTTGCGTGATTCTCATTGGACGTGCGATCACGCGGAGCCCATGTGAAAACATGTCAAGGCACAGCAAGCAAACGAGACACGAACGCACTTGGATAAGTAGGTCAGCAGCGCACACTCACGCACAGACACACATGTCTATGTACAAGTGCCAGGAAGGACGGCCTCTGTGGCAAGGTGAGTGGCGGGTACGAATAAGCAAAACAACCGGAGAACAAAAGTACATAGGTGGAGTAAGCAGATGAATGGGGGAATTATCATAAGATCAAGTTAGATTCAGCAGACAGATTGACACTTGGATTAAGATTCACATACGGATTCAGACTCTATTTGTTTTTCCCGAACTCCTTCAATGGCGCTGAGCGCAGTCGCCAATCAGGGCGCTTGAAAACAACATAGGTTGCATCTACTGGATAGCAAGCAGGCCAACTACCATCCCGCCTTGAATTTGTCATCAACGAAAGACGCTTCTTTGTTCAGGTAATAATTATCGCTCCAATGGGGCATAGCGACCACTGTCACTCGACCTTTGATTGCATCTCTAATGGGCCGGAAATCCTTGGCCCAAAACGTCGATTCGAAACTTCTGCCGTGCAGATTTTTAGGGAATGCGCATTTTTCTTGAAAAAGTTTAACTGGGCCCAGCTACGGTGTCAGATATATATAGGACCGTTGTTCAGAAAGCTCACGAGACTGACGCGATGTTTGTTCAAAAAATAGCACGCGGTCGGATGTGGCGTAAGCTATCCAAAAGGATTCAGCGTCTTCTGGAAAAGGGGTCTCGAATTTTTTCAAAAACTTGACTACAAGAGACATGGAAAATGAGCTGGTACTTCGTAAAATGCAGGACCACTGTAAATCAGAAATCAGTCCATGGAGCATACAAAACAGTCACCATTCTGGAATTGCCCGGAAAAACAGGAATATGTTCAAATACATAAGACCGCCGCAGAAACAAGCCATCCGCGTTCACTTTGAGGAACAGGAAGAGGCAACCAACGACTGACGCAACGTTGGTATCTGAAGACCATGGGAACACCATACAGGACTATATTCAGCCCCAGCGTCCTCGTCACATCCACACTTGTCTATTCCTAACTACGACCAGCCTCTGAAAGGTGGAGACTATTTGTCAACTCCTCCACCAGATCAACCCATTCTGCGCGTTGTGGCCCGGCGAGGTTCATCCAATGTTCCTGAAGGGAACGTTGTCTACACTGGAAACTCATTTATACCTGGTGTTTCGTCAGTAAATTGACGAATTCCACCTTCCCTCTGCTTGGAAGGAAGCGATTGTCACGCCGATCTGCAAAGCTTGTAACTGATGATCACCTAGTAGCTTCAGGCCCATAAGCCTCACTAGCGTGTCGTGCAAGGTAATGGAATGCGCCTTCTGAAGCGATCCATCCTAGATCATCTTGCTTCCAACAACCTGATATCTTCAGTTCAACACGGATTTCTCCGAAACTGTTCTTGCGTGACGGAAATGCTCATATTTATGGACAGCTTAACCCAGGCCAAGGACGAGGGTCTCATATTGGATGCCATATTTTTTGGCCTCTCAAAAGCATGCGATAGAGTCCCACATGACCCGCTTCTCCACAAAACCGAGTCTTACGGGTTTCAAGGGGAAACAGTACACTGGATCAAGGCGGTCTTATCAGACAGATCATTCCGAGTGAAAGTAGGTTCTACTTACTCTTCTCCAGCGCCGGTCTCCGTAAGATATCTTCAAGTCCTCAGGGACCAGTGCTTTTTCTGTTCTATGTCAACGACCTTCCAGATTTTCCCGCAACCCCATGTCTACTGTTTGCGGACGACTTGAAATCCTGGAATTCTAATGCCAATGCCCTCTAAATGGATGTGGATGCTGCAAAGCAGTGATCGTTGGACTGACTCCTTCCTCTGAATGACGAAAAGTGCGTCCATATGTCATTTGGAGGGCACTTAGCGAATGCCTTTTATATGCATGGCAATAAAGGACCGGAAAACATCATGAGGATAGACGCCAAAACGGATTTAGGCATCTAGGTCTCCTCAAACTTGTCCTTCTCACTGCACCATGAGAAATTAGCCCAAAATTAATTCGCCATTTTACGGATGATCCGAATCACCTTCTCCCGTATCACTCTAATGGACTTCCGAACACTCTATGGGGCCTACGTCAGACCGCTTCTGGAATGCGCCAACCAAGTTGTCTACTCAGGACGCATGAAAGACCTCATTCTCATTGAGCGCGTCCAGCGAGCCGCTGCGAGAATGGTTGCCGGCCTCAAATTCGTGGACTACGAAGCGCGTATCGTGATGCTTGATCTCTATCCCCTGAAGTATGGCCGCCTCCGAGGGGACCTAATTCTTACTTATTCCCTGTTTCAACAAAGCCTGGCCAACAGGTTTTTCACCGTTGACTCAGCAAACACACGGTGGGACATGGTAAGATTTTCAAGCTCGGAGCGCAAACTTTCATTAGGCAAATTTTTCCCATTTACGGCAGTAGATGCATGGAATAACCTTCCTCCAGCAGTTGTTCACACCCCTTCTAGAACCCAATTCAATGCACTGTTAAACACTCATTTACCCCCAGAAACCACAATGGCCGGAAGCAGCCATCGCCGCAGAGGCTCCCTTGGAGCCTTGAACTCAGATTCAAACCTGGTGCACAACTATTAAGTCTCTTAACCACCCTGGTCACTCAACTTTCGGTTCCTCACCCTCGGAGGAAGAAGAGGCAGTGTTGAAATGCTTGTACACAAACTGCCTCAGCCTTTTCAACAAACTCGGAGATGTTAGACAGTCAGCTTGCCTTGTAAAACCGTCCATAATCGCACTCACAGAGACCTGGCTCACACCAGATGTCTCCGACGCGGAGATCTCGATAGACGGTTACTTTATTTTTCGAGCTGACTCAAAACGAGGGAGGGCTGGTGGGGTTGCTCTGTACTTACATGCGGCCCTACCAATCCCGATTGTCCTCGCTGACACCACCCCTGCACCCTTCTGCGATGCACCGTGGGTCCAAATCCCGCTGCGCGGGTCCGATTCTATCCTTCTTGTTGTGGTCTACCGTAGCCCTTCGAGTCCCCCTGAAGATGACCAATTCCTCACACAAACCCTCGGGCAACTCTCCTCCAACTACCATTTCACTCATCTCCTGCTGGTAGGTGACTTCAACGCCCCAAAGGCCTCCTGGATTGCACTCCAGCGCGCCGAATCAGGCGAACCTTTTGCAGCGGCGCTGCTCGAAGTCGTTCAACAGAGCGCTTGGACCCAACACGTCGCTGCACCCACCAGATACCGCGCAGGCCAACAACCATCCCTCTTGGATTTGGTCATCACCAACGAAAGACACTTCGTTGATCAGGTAACCATTAACGCTCCACTGGGACATAGCGACCACTGTGTGCTAACCTTTGATTTCATCTGCTATAGGGCCAGAAATCCCAAACCTCAAACGTGGTTTAGAGACTTCTGCCGTGCAGACTTCTCAGGAATGCGCATCCTCCTTGAACAAGTCACACTGAGACCAGCTCCGGTAAGGGAACTATATAGGACCATTGTCCAGAAAGTCCACGAGGCTGACGCGACATTCGTCCCAAGAAAACCGGCACGCACTCGGATGAACCGCAGGCTGCCAAAAAGGATTCGGCGACTTCTGGAAAAAAGATCCCAACT
>NW_008751858.1:662010-748805 GCF_000715545.1 Opisthorchis viverrini | reverse complement strand
GCCTCCGAGGGGACCTAATTCTTACTTACGCCCTGTTTGAACAAAGCTTGGCAAACAGGTTTTTTACCGTTGACCCAGCAAACACCCGGCGGGGACATAGTAAGAAAATCTTCAAGCTCAGGGCACACACATTCATTAGACAAAACTTTTTTTCATTTCGGGTAGTAGCTGCGTGGAATGACCTTCCTCCGACGGTTGTACACGCTCCTTCTCGAACCCAATTTAAAGCACTATTAGACATTTATTTATGCGAATCCTCGCGCTGGCGAGCATACTGCCCCGCGCTGAGAACATAAAGAGCGGTCCTACACCCTTTTTTCACTTGTGCCTTTCAGGTGAACGACAGCCGCTGACCGACAAGAACAAAACCGACCCGGGAAACTTGGCAAAAGCCTCGATCCTGTGTATCAATCCGTGAATCCGTGAAGCGTCCTAGCGCTTGCAAGCATAATGCCCCGCGCTGAGAACTTGAAGATTAGTGCTATGCCCTTTTCTCACTTGTACCTTGCAGGTGAGCGACAGTCGCTTGACGGCAAGAACAAAACCGATGCGCAAACTTGGGCGAAATCCTCGATCACGTGCATCAATCTCCGCACCAATAAGTGCTTCCATTTTGGCGTATATTTAAATGTCCTCATGCGTATCCGCGAGTGCAATATATATTTCCCGCACCTTACGGTTGAGAGCCGTTATTTCTGCGGTAAGTCAACGGTCTTTTTGTAAAAATGAGTCTCTCCTGACTAAGAATTCTCATATGACCTTAAACACCATGTCAGTAAATAATACAAATTACAATATTGTCTTCAACCATAATAAATGCGATAAACTAAACGAGGGTTCCAGATTAGTTATCTAAACCACCGACTTCTGAGTTTGAAGGTAATGCCGGAGGGGAAATCGAAATGATGAGTAAATATGTTCTGCACCATTCACACAGTACCTGCGCGGTCCATATTTCTCTTCAGCATGCCCCAATCAATGTCAGGTGGCGTAGTACCGGGTCCGGCTGGATTAAATAATTCATCCGATTGAGTTTATTACATAATTTCACAAAGAAACACATGATTTCACCTTCTGTCAAAAACAGGCCATCTCCACACTCATCTCGATATCTAATATCCTGTTAGATAGATAGGTGAGGTGGACCAATTGGTTAGGGCGCGAATCTACTGACCGGAAGGCGCGTGGTTCCAACCCAACCTCTGCCTCTCGACTTCCTATGTCTAGGCTTGGGTGACCTGACAGTATCCCAGCCCTCGTGCCTCCTTCATGTGGCATGGCAGCCAGGCACCGAAAGGGTGCTACAGCTGAACGATTGCTGATTGTTGTTTCATAGATAATGGCTAACAATTTTTGAGCCGCGGTAAAGGCCATGCAGCAAAAGATGCCTGTGCTAAGATACCAAAGGACACTTATGGACTTTGGTTGTGTACAGAAGATAGTTTTCGACAGGAAACTGCCAAGGGACAATGCGCTGTTTTCACTAGTGGATATTGTATGCCGGAGTGGCACCACCTTTGGAAAATCCTAGAACTTAATTCGATTCTCAGCAGGATACAACATAAATGGAACATTCTTCTAATCTTTCGAGATTTTCACTGTCGAGAAACTCAAGAAGAAAAACAGCCAATAATTATGGTATACTTTCTTAACTCGGATTGGCGGTTATGTGTCAGGCGTTGCCCGTAACTTTACTTTTGTCCCTTTCGACCGGTGTGCGTGTCGCGCCAACTAGTCTCGGTAAAAGTTCATTGCTAACAACCGGCAAAAAGGTTTTGATTATACAAACTAATCCCAACGGTTCAGTGGGAGCAACAAGATGTGGGATAATACTGGGTGAATTGTGGGACAATGGGTTGAGAAATGCATTCTGTTGGCAATGGTGTTAGTTTTTGCTGGTGTATTTGTTGACAGTCAATTAACTTGTGAGACTTAGGTGACGGAGAGGCGAAAGTTTTATTCTTAGCTTAGACCTGATCCGTTGGAAATTTTGTGTTGAGGAGCTTCATGCTGAAATCAGCAAGTAGTCCAAAGTAATTAATTAGCTAGCATAATACGCCTCCTAAGTTATCCGGACATAGCAGAAAAATAGTGTGTTCTTTTGAACGAGGGTCAATTATTATTGACCATGGTGTCTTTATTAACTTGCCGTAAGGGGATATTGCACGCGCAATAAAATCTGGCACGCACCATGAAATATTGAGTGCAAATTCTCTCGGTGATTGAATCGCCAAGCAACAAACGCCGGTATATTGATGTTGTTATCCTATCATAATCCAAGTATGTGACTCATCGTTTTTGGCTAGAGTCCGGCATCTTAGCCTAGTTCGGAAAACTCAGATATATAGTGATAGCACTGTAATCTCCGTGCACCTTGGTGGGGCTTGGAAATTTCTGAACGGCATTTGGCAATCTGTCTCTGTCATAAGGCGTCTACTGATGAGGATTAGTTGCAGGACGAAGATGATGGGGGGAGGTAGGTGAGCTTTGCTCGAATTAAACCAGAATTGAGGAGCTATATGTAGGTAAAGAACCGAACAATGACAACGCTCTGTCCTAAGAAAGGAGTTGAGTTTGTTAGTGATTCCGTTTATAGTACATCAGGATAACGGTGCTAGACAAATTACGTGGCTATGGTTTTTCACTAAGCTGGGCAACTTAGTAAAGAACGCTCTCCCACAAGTTAAGGTGATATCGTAATTGCTTTGGAGGTTATTATTTCCCTAGTTGTAAACCTTGTCTTCGAATATGGTGTTGGCAGTTCATTNGCTGAACCGCTTCCCGCTTCCTAATAACAGTAGCCTTTTTGTATAAAGTGTCCAGAAATTTTGGTTTGATGGATTGTAGAACAGCGTGTTCTTATTTCCGCCATACTACGTTTGCGGTGAATCCATATGTTGGCGATCCCCTGAGCTTTATCCTAGTACTCTGTAAGTTTGTCCATCTGCTTACGAGAATGAACCCATCAACAGGTTTTGAAGCCTGAAAATAATGTTCAAATTCATTGTTTCTACTGTATTCCGATTCTACTAAAATAATTTGTTTGTGGCGGCTCATGTTGTACTTGTTACGGTTAGTTTGTTCGATGAGCAAGGAAAGGTAGATGACCGCGGAATTATGCTCTTGTTCTGCACCACCACTCGATTTAAATCAGTAAACGACAATACTGGCACTTGCATTTGCATAGCATCATATGTTTAGCACATATTCACAGTTCACCTGAGTAGCGAGGTTTTTTATGTTAACGTGTCGCGTGGGAGCATAAAATAAAAATACTTGTTGTTTATCGCATTTATGGTCGTGGGACAAGAAAATAAGACGTGGGCATTTCAGACAAGTTTACAGGTACGCAGTGACAATGTTGGGTAATGCTTTCATAAAGGAGCAGTTTTTAGGACAAAGGCCAACCAGAAAATAGCTTTTAAAGGGTAAATCCTGCCACCAACACCATCAAAATAATTACCAAATAACTCCGCGGAGCATTTTGGATTTAAAACCTACCCTTCGTGTTCACCTCAGGTGACCTTCAACATAAAAGAGAAATATGTTATTTTAAGTGCCTCAAACCAATAAAGTATCCTTAAAACTTCAAGTCCAAGCACTTCATCTTGGAAAAAGCCTCAAGATGATTTAAGATGCGATTGAATTTTTTAGAAATTGATCAAACTTTTTGGCCGTGTTACACAACCACTGCATAGTAATCATGCAACTTCAAGTATTTAGGATGGGATCAGACACCGCTAGTTTGCTCGTGCTTGAGAACAACGGTTAAGAATCAGGGTATGGCCTCAAACCATGGGCCGTCCAGCTTGTAGCTTTGCACATTAGCCACTGATCTCCCGAGAGTTGCTGAAATGGTAGCACATGTGCCGAACAAACTTATATTTCTGTAATTGCCGGTCACCATATAACAAAATTTAGGACAAATTGAGAGAATCCTCAACCTAGGATGCATAGTTGCTTCTTTGTAGAAGCGAACGGCTCTATGGAGTCTCCAGTGGACAGAAAAAATTACTAAAGTGGGGTACAGTGTCACAAGAAGAAAATTCCAATTGAATATGACTCAGTTCACAATAGGAAATTTCGTAGTTCCGTATTCCGGTAAACCACCACATCGGGAAGAGAATTCTACTTCCCTGGTATACCAGATCTTTGGTGATTGCACTATTATTACACAGATGTAAACAAATGAGTCCGGTGTTTGTAACTAAAATGTTTGTTCGCGTTAAGAGCTGGCTTCGGCCAATGACAATCAATCAGCAGTCACAACACCAGTCACTCGACAAAAACCCCAAAGTTACGTTGGACCGAAAAGCGGGGCATTGTGGTTGTATTTCATTAGGACAAATTTTTGTACAGTAATGTGACTGATGTTGGTGAGGAGAAGGAAAATGATGCTAAGCATGGAAACTAGCAGTCTACAAGTGCTACAGAACCCGATTAGAGAGTCGAATGTGTGAGTCTGACGCTCAAAAAGGAAATATGTCACAATAGTTAGTGTTTCAAACAAACAGAAAGTTTGTGACGTCAACCAGACTTGGAAGTAAGGACATGTGTGCTGTGTTGGTCAAAGTATGCTTTGCATGAATGTATGACTGTGTAAAGGAAGGGTTGCAGTATGCTTGTCATTGGGGGTTGGTCGTATTTGCACGTAAGCACCTTCTAATTGACGAGTTTTAACTGTGTCTTTGCGGACATTACGATCAATGACGAAGGTTTTGTCTTTTCGGGAAATGACTCTGAAAGGTTCTTTGTATGGTGGTTGTAAGCGCTTTCTGACCGGATCGTCGCGCACAAAAACGAATTTACGTGTAGCAATATCGGGATGTACCTGCGTAGGCTTGGAGGGCTGTCGAGTCGGAGAAGGACGGGTATCACGCATGTAATGGCGAAGCCGGGAAGCGTAGGAATCAGGATTTGTTTCACCAGTGGTTGCAAAGTGGACAGTCATCTCACCTGGAAGGCGTAAGGTAGTGCCGAAGACAAGTTTGAAAGCTGTGCAACCCTAGTGCTCTTTAACAGTATTGCGAGCACTGAAAAGAATAAGCGGGGAATCCTTCGACCAGTGTGTGCTAGAGGAGGCAACCAGCGACGGTTTGAGTTGTCGACAGAGCATTTGACCATGCAGTTGGCAGCCGAATGGTTTGGAAGTGAGCCGCACGAAGTAACCTTTTGAGGGCGTGAAAAAGAGTCAGTGTGAATTGTGGACCTCGGTCAGTGGTAATGGTACCGGATACATCGAATGTAGCAATCCGGGTGTCGATAAAGGCTCTAACAACATTTTCAGCAGATGTGTCGTTGATCAGGATGGACATGGGCTAGCATGTGAAACCTCTGGACAGTGTCATCAGTCTAGCCAGGCCAAGGTGTACATTTCGGAAGCATGACCCAGGCAGCTGAAGACGCCAGATGGAGGGGTGGTATGGCGGTGAATCTTGCTCTTCTGACGGTCAATACACTCCTTAGCCCAAGTAGGGTTCTTCTTTTGCAGGCCTGGCCTAACATATTTGTGACATGAGTTTGTTAGTCATCCGTATGCTTGGATGAGAGAGTGCATGGAACTGGTCAAATGCGGAACGTCTGTAATTTTCAGAAAAAAGGCATTGGGTGTCCTGTGGATGCGCCACATCAATGAGACTGTTAGAGTTGAGAAACCTTAATTTGACAAACTTGAGAGATGTAAGGCTGTAAAAATTCGGAAATCCGGATTCCGATTGTTGAGTGAAAGAAATGGCTTTCATATCAATAACAGTCGTTGCGATGTTCTTCACCTGCCTTCAACAACGTTGTCCGGAATTTCGATATAGCGAATGTCAGTCGTAAACGGCGCAATGAAATCTAAGTGTCAGTTCTCTCTCGGGTATTGTTCGTTTGGAAATGTTCTCAAGGCAAAAAAGAGAGATTTGCTATCAGTATAGATGGTTAATTTTCTTTTTTTGAGTATGCGTCAAAAATGTTTGAGAGCTAAGTAGATCTCTAGGAGCATTGTACTAAAGGTGCTGTATCGGGTTTGTGCGAGTTGCAGTTTGCAAGAAAAGAAACAGAGTATTTGAGTGTTGTGTTGTCTACTTGTTGAAGAACCGCACCGACAGCGGTCGGTGATACGTCCGTTTGTAATAGAAAATGATCATCAGAAATGGGATTTAAATTGCCCAGGGTGGTGAATTTCAAAAGAGCGGCTTCGATACCGTTGAAACCATTGATAATTTTGTCAGCGAATTGCAACCGTTTGTTGTTAGATTTGAGCAAGTCAGTTAGTGGCGTCAGGATCTCTGAGCAACGTGGAATGCATCTGCCGTAGTAGTTAACCATACCCGAAAAATCAACAAAGGATTCCAGTTGACAAAGTAGGGGATAGTCTGAAATGGCAGTGGTTATATCCGGAAGCGGCAGGATTCCTTCGGAGTTAATACAATGGCCGAGAACCTCAAGCTCGTTTGCTGCAAAAACACACTTATCTTGGTTAATCGTGATACCGTATTGTTGTAAACGTTTGGAGAAGGCTTAAAAGTGTAGTTTGTGTTCGTAGATCGTTTTGATTCCCACTAACACGTCCTCAATGTAGGCGAAAACGTGGTTTTAAACACGCAGCATTTGATCTAGAGTTGGAACGCTTGAGCGGCGTCCCGAAGAACGAAAGCCACGCGTTTGAACCCGAATAAACTGAGGTGTGAACTAATCGCTGTTTTTGGAATGTCGTAGCGGGCGACTGGTTTGTGGTAATACGCACTGACAAGGTCGATTAAGGAGAAGCCAGCTTTGCCTTGCAATCGCCGCACGGTCGCCAGCCGCCCGTGGTATTTTTAGGGACAAAATGTAGGAGAGAAGCCCAACGTCATTTTGAAGGCCGAATTATTCCGAGTTGCAGCATGTGATCAAACTCGGCTTTGGGGATACGCAGCTTCTCGGGGTGTATTCGTCGACGGAAGGAATGAACCGGGGAACCAATGGCCGTTTTGTGATGCTCGACTGAATGTGGCATACTCGAGACCAAATAAGACGGCTTACGCAAACTTGGAAACTTTGAATAAATCTTCGAAAACCGGACTGCTTGAAATACGATGCCGAGTGGGTATAATGAGGCATCGACCTGTAATGATGAGGCGGAAAGTGACGTTAGAGAATATAGAACTTCTACCGTTTGATATCAATGGATAGGGAAAAGTTGGTCAAAAAATCCCCACCGAAGATTGGAACTTGAATATTGGCGAGGGCGAAAGTCCAGAGGAACGCACGGTGAAGACCAAAACCAAGCGTCAGTGACTTATGACCAAAGGTAGCTATGCGGGTGCCGTTAGCCGCCTGTCATGTCGTCAGCGGGTTGGAGGAATGGCGTTTAAAGTTTCTGGTAGGAATAACGCTTAATTATGTACGGGTGGTCCTATCTGTAACGCAATAAAGGCGACTAGATGACTGGCCATTGGCAACTATCGCAATTACCGACTAGCCAGTGGGTTCACCCGTTCGGGGTAGACATGGACTCACAGATGTGTACAACGTAGAGCCCTATCTTTGCATTTCAAATGGTAATGGCAGAAATGGCTGGGATTCCAAGATGGACAGGACAGATCACGTGAAACATATCTGAACTTCTGTAGCGTAGAAGTCCGCTTCACTTTGATACCTAACATTTTATCATTTGCTGCTGGCTGATCAATTTTCGTCTGCATTCTATCGAGGGGTGCTTTAACGAGGTTATCATTAGGCTGAATGGGTTGTTGAGAGGTTGAAGCTATCAAACGGCCAGAGAGGCATTTGTGGATTTCGTCTGCAGGCTGTGCGAGTGACGACAGAGGAACATCGGATTGGGTAGCCAGAATCTGGCGAGTATTCAAGGACAGACACCGCAACCAAATTGCTTTAAAATCGCGTCGTCGAATGACTTGCCGCAGACTAGGCTATGCATATGTCGAAAAGTCGTGATAGCGTGCGATCGCTCAGTTCAACTCCTGCAAGCAACCTTTGCAGATGCGTTTCCTCTGAGGTGGCTTTCCGTTTAATTATGGCTCCTTTAGTCTGTTGTATGATTTCGATACCAGAATTGAATCAATCATATCAGTAACCTCTACAGTAAACTCAGTCGGAGGCTGTGAGGTAATATGGCAAAAGCCGAAGTAGCATTCCAGTTGAATAAACCACATTCTGGGGTCACTGACTCCAAAGGCTTGTAGTTTGACGTAAACGGCATTTTCAATTGAGTTTGTCTTCATCAGACATGGCTGAACAAGTGAGTTAGCGGACTAAGTAAGTGCGTATAAGAGTTATGGGAAATCTAAGCTACCGGAAAAATAGAACAAAGCAAAAACTGCGGGCTCATTATTTATGTAGTGGTGAACGGCTCTATCGAGTCTCCAGTGAACAGAAGAAATTACTAAAGTGGGGTACAATGTCACAAGGAGAAAATTCCAATTGAATCTGATTAAGGTCACAATAGGAAATTTCGTAGTTCCGTATTCCGGTAAACCACCACATCGGGAAGAGAATTCTACTTCCCTGGTGTACCAGATCTTCAGTGATTGCACTATTATTACACAGATGTAAACAGATGAGAAGTAATATTCCTCTAAATAGCACGTGTTTCCTTGAGTGATATATTTTATATAAATACCGGGTGGTGATCATTAACAAGGATCATGTTGCTTCACTGAGAGCGCTTTTGGAACTTGACATTTTGGTTAAAAACGTCCTCGGAGCGGGGCTTTAAAGGTTGTAGTTAAGGTAGTACTCTTGTTTTTCTGTTATTCCTTTAGGCTGGTTGGAAGCAGTTTCATGTCCCCAGGTAGTTGACCAAAGAGCAGTAACTAGTGTCGTTTGTTATTCTCCTGTTTGCGTCATTCTCAATATGTTTGGTTCCACTTCCCCCTGTTGGATGGCGCGCATTGTAAACAGTGATGAGTGGAGAATAAGTAATCTTGCCTCAGGTCACTCACTGTGTTTATTCCACATTAACCTTACATATTAATAAACAGAACAGTGTCTCTCGAGGAATTAAATAAATTCGCAGAAACCTGCTTCATAAAAATTATGAATTCGCTTATGCGAAGTATTTATTACCGTGACGCGTTTGGTGGCCGGTTCAGCTTGACGCAAATGCATTCACGTATTCCGCAGTGCTAATTGCGTCACAGGTTGTTGGAGGCAGCGGTGCATCCGCACAAGGCTTGTTTCGGTGATCTCCAGCGCTGGCAAAAAGTCTACTTCTATAACTCACTACTCTTACGATGCACACAATCATGTACTTTTAAGTAGCTAACATACAGGCCCGGTTATATCGAAATTTATACACTCATTTGGAGTTTTAACTCAATTATGCTGGTTTCGTTATCACAAAAACCAAAGTCAGTGGATGGGAAGCTCACTAATCGTTCGACTATCCCAATAATTTTTATGTGTCTTTTAGAAGTCAAAGGCGTCTTTCAGTCATGCAAATGTGTAACCGAAGAAAAACTGTCTAGCAAATACTCGAAACTGCCAACATGCCATAATCACCGTAGGCTGGTATGATCCTAAAACTACGTTTATGGGAACTCATATAAAGACATCATCGACGGTGTTCTGTATAACATATTCTACTGAGTCTTTGGCTATACGTGGTTAGTGTAGTTCTTCGCTCTGCAGGGGCGTTATGCGCTTTTACCGTTAGCTAGCGGTTGCTAACTTCTTACTAGTATGACACAGACCGCCTTGCGATGATGGAGAGTTTTCACTGCTTGCGAATGTGGTCCAGCTTTGTTGAGTCTTACTGGCTCACCGACTAGTCTACTGACTGCTTCAAGTGCCTTGTGGTGCCCTCGTTTTTATTTTATTTTATGATTTTGAAGATCAAATACGTGTGGCGTCAACAATCAAATTTGAATTTAAGTGATTTTGGTCATCATCAAGCGTTCTGACTGCCATGCCATTATCAAGTAGGTCATTCTGACTAAAGTTAATAGACCATCATACGAGGTTGTCCACGGTTAACTCCATCCACTATAATCCACTATCTTGCCCAAACAAAAAAATCTGAGTGGTGCCTGGTCAGTACAGAACACTGCACTGCAGCGATCAAACTCAAATTTATAGGCTTGTCTGTCTACTACACGCAGATGCTATACTTATATTGAAATACTTTCCCTTATCAGCAGACCTTTGAAATCACCATTTTTGGAATCATAGATATATCGTACTTTCATACAGTAATTTTATTCATGAAACTTGGTGTTTCCTAGTTCCAGATGCATTTTATTCTATATGCCACTTGTGAACTTCTAGTGAACTCTTTCAGATACTTATTTCCCAGACTATCGGATGTTCTTGAAGTCAAAACAAGCGTCTTACTCACCTTTTTGGTGCAGCCAGTGTCCCTTTACTGTCAACAGCTTTGCTGGTACCACTGAGTTTGCTGTTTGGAATACTTCGGCTAACTATCGGGTGATAGTAGCGAACACTTGAAAGAATTGGCGCTGATCAAGATTCGGTGAATACCATGCACGTACAAACTCAAAAATTAGGAAATTTAAGTATGCCATCAACACAAGAATAAAATGAGACTACAAATAATTATCAACAGTTAACTGAGCAAAACGGTTCGCAATAATTATGACCCTGTCAGCATATTCACACATCATGCTACTTTATCGAAGTAAACGGAGTTGAAATAACAAGAGGGCTACAACAACAATTTCCCCTATCCTTATATTTCACTGACATGCTGACACGTTCAGTACTTAGGCAGTGGGTAACTTTCTAAAGTTTTCAGAGGTACCATCATGTGTTTGCTTTGCTTATCCCTCCGTAATGCTTTCAGAAATGTTTTTTATTTAGTTCTCACGTTACTGTGATAAACCAATTCAGTTGAACTCAGTTTGAAACCAAAGATGTTTTTGATCTATTTACCAAGTTTCACAGTCTTCGGTGTGAACAAGAACTGAATGGCTTTACTAACGTTGGCATAAGTTTAAGTATCCATGTGTGCATGTCTCTGTTACTAAGAGCTTATTTGTACTAGTTGTACTGTTGAAAAGCTTTGAGTGGTTGTCCTTTGCTTTCTTCTACTCCAGAAGTTGCTAAGGTCCCTAAATTATCGCATTATTTTTTCATAGCCACACCACTCTCGTTTGAACGGCCGTGTTCCTGTTCTGGCGTAATTATTCCGGTGAGTTCACACCAAAGGGAAGCACTGGACCCGAGATTCGCTCTTATTAGAGTTCATCAGCAGTGCATATCCAATGGCCGTGCCGGGATTTGAACCCCGGACATCTGACACGCGAGGCGAACGCGTTATCACTACTCCACCAACGCACGTTGGACGAATCTGAATTATCACGTCTGAACAGGCGAACGTGTTCACACTTGAGCGATATGATTGGTGTGCCCGACTCGTCGAATGAGGACCCAGTAACTGCCCTGGTTGTGACGATCGATTGACAGATGTCCGGGGTTCAAATCCCGGCACGGCCATTGGATATGCACTGCTGATGAACTCTAATAAGAGCGAATCTCGGGTCCAGTGCTTCCCTTTGGTGTGAACTCACCGGAATAATTACGCCAGAACAGGAACACGGCCGTTCAAACGAGAGTGGTGTGGCTATGAAAAAATAATGCGATAATTTAGGGACCTTAGCAACTTCTGGAGTAGAAGAAAGCAAAGGACAACCACTCAAAGCTTTTCAACAGTACAACTAGTACAAATAAGCTCTTAGTAACAGAGACATGCACACATGGATACTTAAACTTATGCCAACGTTAGTAAAGCCATTCAGTTCTTGTTCACACCGAAGACTGTGAAACTTGGTAAATAGATCAAAAACATCTTTGGTTTCAAACTGAGTTCAACTGAATTGGTTTATCACAGTAACGTGAGAACTAAATAAAAAACATTTCTGAAAGCATTACGGAGGGATAAGCAAAGCAAACACATGATGGTACCTCTGAAAACTTTAGAAAGTTACCCACTGCCTAAGTACTGAACGTGTCAGCATGTCAGTGAAATATAAGGATAGGGGAAATTGTTGTTGTAGCCCTCTTGTTATTTCAACTCCGTTTACTTCGATAAAGTAGCATGATGTGTGAAAATGCTGACAGGCTCCGACGGAACTGTTAGATGAATTTAAAGAAAACCTAGCAGTTATGCATTCAACCGGCCATCCAGTCAACAATTATGACGCCCAAATATGCACTCGAAGAGTCAGTCAAAAGTTAGCAGATGTGAGTTGGGCGAGTGAAAAAATGAGTGGTGGTGTGCCCTGCGAGTTGACCACAACGCTGGTCAGCCGCCCGTTACCCAATGGTTCCTAGCCATGGGCTCAGTTCGTCCCGGAGATTTGTGAGCTGTGCACTGTAGCTTATCCCAACCAATGACAGTATAACAGTGATTCGCCACCATTCCACAAAGAATGATCGCATCTGCAGGGTGAATCATCTGTTTGTCGGATGTTTGTAAGCTGTTAATAATCTGATAATCTGAGTGGCTCGAACTTTTTCAGGAAATGAACAGAATCCTAGTAAAAACCTCAGAAGACGCGATTGATAATCCAGTTCTCTTGCTGTCGAATGTGCCCAAAAATCATCTGAAAAATTCATATTATCACAAGATTTGTTCGACTTGAAAGAGTGAGGCGTAAATGCACTCATCAGTCAACCTGAGTAATTTTATATGGCTCTTTTCAAAGTCAAAAATCTTCCTTCAGGATTTCACGTCGCAGTCACTGTATGCTGAAGCAGAGCAGTCAGAGCCAGTCAGCCAATCTCCAGAAATTTTAAATTGCCCATTTCCATCGTCTCCTAGACGGTCCTCTGAGTCTGCTTTAGCTCCGATAGCGTTGATCCATGCGATACACCCAGGTGTGGCTGATTAATGTCCTAATAATTTCACTTCTAATGCGCAAGTTGTTAGCGGTTGTTACTACCGAAATTGGACGATGCTGCCAGGCATCTTGTGCTTCGCATTTATGTTGTACACTTGAGAGATGCATTTCAGTTGTTCATGACATCGCTGGCTGTATTTTTCACCTGATCAAAATAATTTTGGGGCATTTTTCATACTTTGTGCAAATAATCGTAATATGTTTAACTCATTGAATCCAAATCTGAACAGGTAATCAACGCAACAATTTGTTAACTCAAAAAACTGCTACATTTCATCATTCCTGGCATCAGATTGCCCGGATAGAAAAACTGAATAGTTCTACTTCCAATGTGTGCGCAGGCTATACGCGAATTGTCAGATCATAAAGCTGTCTGTAGTCCCGTTTATCCATCACGCTTTACCCGTTCTCAGTGTGAATTCGAATTCAAACGAAAGTTTACTGAGAGATCCTTTGACTCACTGAAAACCGATGAGTCCCTGCCTCAGCTAGCGATATATAAATACTGTCAGTTATGATGTTAGTTCGCAAGCGTTCCTCAACTTCCTCTCAAGGTTATTTCAGGAATGAATCATTATGTTATCTTTTAGTCACATGCAGTTTACGAATTAAAAATAAACTAAAATAGCACGTGACAACCACTCAGCGTCTCACGCGCACGCAAACACGTACACAACTTACGCTTCTGGAGTGCATTTTTGTAGGACATAACGACTTGGAGGTGTCAGACATGTGATTTTTGTCGTCTTGACACTGACAAACATTCACACCAACCCATCAGTCCAGTATTTTGATAAGTAAGACTGACAACACTCAGGCAGAAGAAAAGCTATACACACAGAGTAAAAGGATGAGTTGTTGTTACCACGAATTCCTACTAGTTGACCCAATAGAACAACCGTTACGTAATTTGATCGGCTGATGGAAAGTTTTGTAATTTTACGATAGTAGGTGAAACACTCTTCCAGGCACTCAGCAAGTAGTGTTCCATCCATCCAATGATATCACCCATAAAGACCGCAATGAGAGTATAGTGAACCAGTATGTGTTTCCGGGTTTTTCTGTCACGTCAAACTACGCTGGTGGCTCCACGCGTTAAACATGCAAAGCGTGATGTGTTTTGAAACGGGCCATGTAGGCGTTTACCTGGATGTCCTTCTCCCGGTACAGACCCGAAGAGAATGACAGCTGAGGCTGAACAACAAGAGACAGGTCCGGTATCTCACTGATGACCCATAGTTGGGGACAACAAAACATCTGGAACCCGCAGTTTATGTGGAAAGTAGTTTCAGGGCTCGCAAGGAGAATATACGAACAATTTGCTTCAATATGTCTTGTTAATTTTCTCGGGGCCAAATTTTAGAAACAGTTTGGTCCACAACCACTACATGGTCCACGGTTTTCCAACTTTGCTAACGTAGTGTGGAAACGAAGAATTATATTTCCTTCCATGCATTACGCTACAATCCGGATATGACCTCTCCGCTATTCTAACCCGTTGCACCAGATGTCTAAAGCTGACAAAAAATAATTATTTGCAACGCTAAGAATCCATGCCTTAGATATTGGAAGCTTTCCGGTGGCGAATCCATTGTATATCCGGTTAAACGAGAGACTTTGAGTAAAGGCGTAGTTATGTGCTAGCCGCTTGAAACATACAGCCAGAAATATGACAGAACCATTCCTTCCTATTGAGGATGACGGATTGGTTTGGGTTATGTGTGTCGGATATATAGGATAGATATAGTGCAAAAGAAATAATAATAATAACAACAATAATAATAATAACATAATAATAAAAGAAATAATAAGTAGACAGGCGAACATTCACAGGACTGCTGCAGACCATCAGTTGGCTTTAAAAAGATGGAATAACTATGGGAACATTATATATATATGGTGTATATATATATATATAAATGATATGGGTAAGCAGAAATGGGTTCTGAATATTGTTTTATTCGGGAGATTCAAAACGAATTCTCCGCGCCTTGCTACTTCCAACTACATAAATTATTGAATTCAGCTCTTTAACCTTAACGCAGACAGAAGAACAAAGGAATCCGTTCAGAAGCTAAAATTGTCTTGCAGTTATTCCATCTTGTGGAACCTTGCGTATCATAGGTTTTCAATCGAATAGATTATAGTCACTGTATGGAATAGTTGTATCTAACTGCTGTCCCCGGTCCAGTTGGTGTCGTAAAAAGACTGCAACAGCTTTATTGCGAACAAGCGAGTGCAAAAGTTAGATGGGTCATCACAGTAGTTAAACCGCACATCTGACTGGCTGGTTGATCGGCTTTGGATGAACACCTTTCATCGTAGGCCGTGCTCCTATGAAGTGCGTGACCACTCCTCGGCCGATCGATTAATTGCTTAAGTGTTAGATCGAAACCCGGCTTTTCTGGTCTGGAAGCTTGACGGCTTTCTTAATGCGATTTCGGTGATGTTTGAGTGTGACAATAGGGTCCGGGCTTTCTGTTACTATTTTCAAGAGGCGGACGTTTCTGATAAAAATCAAGGTTCATTATGATACCGTTCTCTCGTGAAGTCACTCTTCTGCATTTGCTCAGTCTAAAGCGTTATATGAGAGAGTAAAAGAGAGCAGTAAAGGTACTGTAATTGATGCACACTGCCAGTACAATGGTCCGTGTTTTAGCAGTCGCAGATCGGTGAATGCCAACAACCCAAGCGGTGTTGCTGACTAAATAAGCCATTTTTAAAAACGAAGATTAGTGTTTTGTCTGTCACTTTGCTGGATCATTATTTTTACCCGTTCAGTGACTGTTGTAAACAATGCTTAAATAATTTTTTGTCTAAAATCTGCCCTTATGTTTTACATAACTAAATGTGCAAAAAAGGTTATTTTTCGGAGGATTTCACATAAGCTGAGTCCTAAAGAGATGCTTGGTGTGGTTGCAATACAGGGAACGGTTAAATAAAAGCCTCGGTCCTTCAAAGATAGTCTAGTTTCCCAAATCTCTCTAATTGTTATATACGAAGAAAGAGCTTCCGGTGGGATCTGCATAGCTCACAATCCAGGATGGTTTTCAAGGAGCCATACCGCAGACCGAACCGCCACATTTCAGTAATTATAAAAATTCCCTGCTTTATTTACGTCAGCAATTCTTGCACTTAAATTCTACATGAAACAAGACCTACTGGATTTGATAATAGGTGTTTCAAACTCATTATATGCTGGTTATTCTTCATCTTATTTTTTGTTGAATAGCTTGTAAACTATTAGGACTAGAAACAATGGAGTTTCGGAGTTATTTACGCAAGATATTTGTGTTGCCGCTAGCCGGGTTACAAAGTTGTTCATAAAGAACCAAAACCACTCTGTGCTGATATGAAATTTTAAATAAAGTGATGACACAAACCAATTCTTATAGAGGTCTAGTGGAGTGTTTGTATTTCTGGCTATGGATTAATAACAATACAGGCTATTGTGTGCTGGGGTAGAGAGGAGTCCCCAGCTGTGTTTACTTTATTCATTCTGTAGCATTTAGCGCCATCAGATTATTTCACTACATTTTACACAGTTAAATTATGCGCGAAAGTGATACAAGTCTTCATGAGTATTTGTAACGCTTGGCCCGGTTTATTTCTCGGTTCCTCCAGTTGTTCGAAAGCAGTGAGACCGTACAAGTCTGAGATTATATCAAGCTGTTTTTACTTGGTGTGCCTTTCGAGAGAAAAAAGATTGCAGTTTTTTACTGCGATGAGTTGGTGTCACTTGATTACGAAATCCTTCATATTCCGACTATAGCAGAAAGTTGTTTGTTGAATTGGGTAAAAAATACATGTGGGTTTATATCTCTGGAGACTTCCTTCCTGATTGTTATTTATCTTCCCAAGCAATTCGTCACCTTTCTGCTTTCATTTAACATTCATTTGATTCAGAAACGTTCAGTTTTCTGTCAAGAAAACATTTTAATAATGTAAAATTTGCATCACTGTTGCAACTGGATACGCTGTTACTACACCCGCCGCTATGATTCCAGCCGATCAGTAGCGATGCCAGGTACAACATGAAGCCGTAAACTTTCATGATCCTTATCTTTATGGTGGCAGTTTTGTTCAACAGAACCACCCGAATGATTGTTAATCAACATGAAGGCAGAACAATGCTAAGGGCACTCTGCGAAAACTACCGTGAAAGACATGTTGTGAAATGTCTTATTCGAAGCTCCCACAGCCATAATTTGGAGCGAGACTCAGAATAGGTTATATTTTCTTGAATTATTGTCAACTTTATTACATATATATACATTTATATAAAAGCAACATGAGGCAAGAACCTTTGGAGACAGGCCACATCTCAGTAGTGTTCCATAACCTCCGAATTGGTCCATCTTTGGGCAGATTACTTTGTATAAAATACAGAGGTTTTAAACACTTGTGATGTCATGGGAGAAACAAAACAAGGACACTTAAGTTGATAACCTGTCTTGCGCTAAGTCCATTTGATTAAACGTGAGCGAGTCCATTTTTGGAGGCGGAAAACATCAGATCACATCAAATAATGAAATTGATGCGGTGCCGAGTAAACTAAATGGTACTCTAAGTCAGCAACAATGTGGAGTGAGTATGGAACATGAGTTGGTGCAAGGGCAGATTTACCCAAACTGTGTTTTCTGGTGAATCTGGTGAGGTGTTTTCGAGTTGGACAGAATGAAACGACAATTAGTTCACTTTGTTAGCTACAAATACAAGATCAGAAGGTGCTGTGTCCAAGCGCTTTGAGCTCACTCAACGTCATAATTACTTCATCGATGAAGTTTTATATCGATCCATGTTCTGCAACTACACCGGGTACGTGCTAAAATGTTCGCTATCTATTCATCTGTTACAGGTGATAGTACAACTCTTAATCATTTGCACCTCCTATTTCTCCTTGAATACAAAAGCTAACGTTTCTATTCCGAGGTTAAATTTTTTTACACGGGGCCAATCCCTTTACTGGCCGAAAATTGAACCAATCACGAACCTAGATACGCCGAACGTGAAATTAAATACAACAGAATGAAAAGACTTTTATTACCCAATTTGATAAAATGTCGCTTTGCTTGATTGAGTGACAGAAGACATTCCGTCAGGTTGTAGCCCGAAATATCTATCCGGATTGCTGCAATGGTTCAGCACTCGTATGGTAAACCGGGCGTTTTTAGGGTAGTCATCTCGGTCATGAGAGACAAACCAGGTAAGCTGCTTTTGCCTATTGGTCAGGCCAGACAATTCACATAGCAGAACACCGTTAAACTGTAGAACCCTTTCGGTGCCTAGCTGTCATGCCACACGAAGGAAGCACGAGGGCTGGGATACTGCCTAGTTGCCCAAGCCTAGACAGGGGAAGTCGAGAGGCAGAGGTCGGGTTCAAACCACGGACCTTCCGGTCAGTAGGTTCGCGCTCTAACCACTTGGGCCATCTCGCAGAACACCACCTCCAGGCGAATCATTCCCTAATCAGTCATACGTTTAGTGCAAAGGTTTTGATCGTCGGTGGTTTCTGAACACCCCGGTGAAAGCCACAAATGTATTTTCTAATTCTTTCAAAGAGGGGTATTATCCCCGAGCATTAAAAGCACATAAAGTGACATAAGACGCAAGTATGTAACATAATCAGTGTTTTGCAGCTTATTTCACAAGCCGTTCTCATGACTGTGAAATTTGCACAAAGACTTCTTTACATTTTGGTTTGTCTGAAATATGTATTTGCCCATTATTACCTAGATGACATGCGTCAACCTTTACTCCAGAACCTAATTTCAAAACCCAAAAATCAGGCTGTTTTCATGGAATTCTCTCAGCCGACCCAGTCTCTTTTATCCCTCACTGTATTTCGCCTATTTGTTTACAATAGTTAGTCAAGAAGGCAATACAAAAGCTTCATCTTCACTAGGGATAGCGAAGACTCCTAAAAACAGTCGCTGTGCATTCAGCATTCATTTAGCATCGGTTTCTGGTTGTTCACAAAACACTATTGCTTATTACAAAGCACTGAACAATGGTGACTCCTCTAACAAGATCCTGTGACCAGGAAACGTCACCAAGTGTCATTCGACTCACCCGCCCCTGATACGCCAACCTATCTGATGCAAACGAAACATTGAGAGACTTTGGAGTTTTTTATTGAAGAGAAGCTATTCCCTTTATCTCTCTCACCAAATTACCCATTTATGGTGTGTCCAACGCATTACTGTGCCTTCTTGTACAATGCAGAAAAGTGACGTATGCGGAATAGTTCCGGTTATATGATTTGGCTGGTTATGTAAGCCGGCTAGCCATCCGCGATTAAAGAATGCAGTATTCACACGTCTGCTACATTTAATCTCAACAAAATTGCATGGATTGCGCGGCGTTGGTAATTCTCGTCAAAGATACTCAGCTCTACAGCTCCTGACGACTTTTCTGCGTAGACCGTCATTGCATCAGGGAGGGAATCGTAATTCAAATTAACGCAGTCGGATCTAATTAATTTGCCACCACCTACGATCACAGCCAAATTGATATGAACTAGATTTTTCATCTGCAGATGTGCATGCCTGGAAATAGTGAGACATTCAAAACTTGTGGAGAGGTAGGATGTGAGTTTGATGAAAACGTAAACGAACCAGGTGGGAATTATTGGCATTAGATTACTCTCTACAACGAATAAAAATGTAACCCCTGTTGAGTGGTACTGGATGAGGAACTATCCTTCATAACGATAGAAATTTTGGTTCTGAGCAAGCATACTTGGCAGAAGATTCTTTAATAAAGTTTCAAGTAGTTAGCAAAGATTTGGGGTTACGAAGAGCAGTAGCAATCTACAATTTGTCGCAGATGAAGGGGAAACATTGAATGAAGAGTTCAAAAAAGTAGCCTCACTTATGGAGCAGGTTTTGAAAGTTGGGAAAATACTCATATTTAGAGAGAGATTCTCTTTAATTATATACGGTTGGAATGGTCAAATCTGACTGGTTTCTTTTACTCAGTGCGTTTAAATTCTCAAACAGATTGCAGTTTTTACTTGCTGACAAGTCAGCTTTTCGTTGTGAGACACATGAACATGAGTCAAAACTGGGGGCAAGAAACCGAGAGATGGCCTCTTCACTTTCTGGCATACAGAGATCAAGCTGAATAAATATTAAAGGCAGCAAAGCAGATAATATAAAGCAGCGCCATAAATGGACACTGAAAGCAGAGCAGGATTTTTATCAGTACAAAACGTCAATGTGCGAGGCATATTGTGTGACATAATTCACGTGTAAAATATACGCATCCACAGCAACTGTCAACCCATCCGGAATGAGAGTACCCATAGGAGAACACTTCCTGAATACAGCCTTCTGTGCTCAAACCAAGATATGCGGTAAGCATAGTTTTATGTTTCGGGCTCAGGTATTGCCAAAACCCAGAAATCTGAGGTAAATATTGTCTTGAATAGTAAATACCATTCCTGCATGGTTCAAACCTCCCCCATCATTATTCCAGGGATGATCTTGAAATTCCAGGATCACTGCTTGCCAGTTTCAGGCTATCATGCGATCGGCGGATTTGTTATATGGCAGCAGACTACGTGTTCACGAAATAATCGCCGGAAAAGTTTATGAACTCTTGGTTGCTGAGTTGCTTTCACAATTTGACCAGATTGCTGCCGATCTGTCCACTGAGCTTAGCAACTAGTTGGCAAACGTTCCACCACAAATTGAGGTGACTTCACCAGTGCAAAGCCGACTAACCAACTACCGGAACTACGCATTGACTAGCAATAAAAGTAACCAGTCCTTCAGGATCTACCGACCACATATAGGGAATGAAGACTGCGTTATAGATTATCTAATTACTAGGCTCACATTTACCTTACCTTAATTCCAACGCTGCTTGAGTGGCGGGTTCATCTGGCTTAAGGGGCCAAGAATAAATATTTAGAAGTCAACTGTGCAAAACGACGCAAATCTCTATTCAGCCATTCCGTGCTTAACCCCGGGCTTCACCAAAATGTCAGAAATAGATGGGCACGCTGTCTGAAAGAGAGGTAAAATCAAGCCAGTGCGATGGAAATTTGGCCTAAATTACATTAACTCAAACCTACACATACGGTTTTGAAGTGTTTCCCCAAAAAAATCAGTAGTTTGATCCAGTTAATCTCCAAAATGTATTCTTTTCAATGAATTTAATTCTTTGAAAGAAGCATGTTGTTCGCCATTGAGTGAGTACAGAAATCGGTGGTCCTCTAGTCTCCAAATAAAGCGAATCAGATGAAGCAGGACTGTCAATTGATCTGCCTCTTTTTGTTCTCATCATTGATCAGATGTTGAAGGACACAGAGAGGCGTTTCAGGAAGCTGTTATTTGTGACACTTCTGAATATCCGAACTAAAAGCTCCGTTTTAGCCATTTTGCCCCACCAAAACCGGTCGCTTGTTTCGCCTTTTGGCAGTTAGTAATTACCGAAATAGCCATTCCAGGTAAATAAATGACATTTCAGAGAATTAGGTATCAGTCTTGCATGTGAACTTGAGATCACGCCCTGAAGCACGCTGTGCGGCACAACAATTTTATCGAGTAACCATAGTCCTTTTCCTCCAAGGAAAACAAGCATTCAGCTTGCACTCAATGCATTTTGCGTGATACAGTGCATCACTTCGACCTTGGATACTCCGGTCTAATGAACTGTTTTCAGTAATCAGTTTTTTCACCTGATGGAACTGAGTCATGACGGACCGTGTACATGGGTATACGTATACCTAACGCGAGATGAATAACAGGGACACTTATTATGAAAAATGACATTTTTCCATTTATTATCTTCAGCGCCAGTGAATGCATCGCGGTAACGTTGAATCAACGTCCCCTCGGTACGGTACGTATTAGGGCCGGAAAACTGTATGCTGAACACCTCGATATTCGTTATGATTAAGCATATTTTTCTAATGGTCCCCCAATTATCAAAATGAAGATCTAATTTGCCTGTGATATGCCTAAAACTTCGACTGAACTGCCAACTTTCATCTGCATATTAAACTTCCTGCTGCAAACTACCGAGATGTCATGCAAGCAAATAAAATTGTTTCTTACATAGTTCGTTTCTTCGGTCCTCACGTCGTTCGTCCCGGCTCCCATCAATTTTTAGATGGCCAAAGCACTTGTTGTTCCAAAATGTGAAGGAGTCCAATGAATGAGATGGAACAAGATATCCGACTTAAAACCTGAACTAAACTAACGAAACTACAACACTAGGATCATACTAATCACTACCGTGGGCACCGCATATTCCTAGCAAGAAAAATTTTGGGATATGTATAAAAGCTATCTCTGTTGCAAAGTTTACACGAATAAATAATTATAATTACTGCGACATATTCTAAAAGGGTAACCACAAATCGCGCGGCATTTTCTTCACCCTAGACAGCTACAATTTATCAACCATAACCGCTCGCAAGTTGCGGTGGCTACGACAGTGCGGATGGCGGCCGTTCCACTGGCTAGAGGTTTTATACTTTGTAGACATGTTATGAAGTGCAAGGCCCGAAGCATAAAACCTCTTCTTTTCTGGCTCAACACCCACTCCTTGGTTTTGCGACAGCCATCTTCAAGGGCAATACCGTCGTCAAAACTTTTTCAACTATTTACCAGAGGTAATAAAGTTTGACAAAACCTCGCCGTCCCCTAATCTAACAGCCCCCAACGTTTTTCTTTTGACTAGTAAACGCACCACGGTCGCTCTCACAAAAATGTTGACTTATTTACAAATATAAGATATAAAGTGGAGATTTTAACATATCCGGGAAAATCAAGTTGGTGGGAATTCTCGGACTCCGTTTTCATCAAGTCTTTTTCAAAGGACGTGGAAAGGGAAGTTCAAGATGTTAACGAAGGTCAAATAATGCAAAATGAACTTCAAGAAGGTTGGTTAATGTCCACAATAAAATTGCTACTACTGGTCGGTCACGTAGTCTTCTTTTGATTGTGGGATGTGAGAATCCTTCAATAGGTAACCGGTCATGGGCTAACTGCCCCCTCCAGATAAAAAACATGTATCATCTGAGGTTAAGCTTACCAACGAACTACTCAATTTGCTGTCTGCGACCGTGGATGAAAGCCACACACAAAAACAGTCGACCTATTTTGTACTGTACTTCACAAAAACGGGACAACTTAAAATGTTCTGCAGACAAGACTCCCAAGAGTTTCGACTTCTTATTCTTTTAATGTGAAATGAAAAAGACTCAGATGATCAGTTTCAAAGCAGTTATGTGTAACATAGATACTCAGCCTACGGATTCACTCAACACGTTTTTGTTGCATCTACCGTATGTCATGCATTCAAAGCAATTTGAATTTTTACCCCTAGCAAGGCCGCTGTCTGACAAGTTTATCCTACAGTGTCTTCCGCATCAACCGGCACTTTCTGTCTTCATTCATTTTTTTACCACGATAGTTACCGTGTGTCCAGGGAAAACCAGCGCCATCGTGTATGTGAGAGTTGCCATCAATCATTACGTGGAAAAGATTGATGAAATGGAACTGCGACAGAAAGGCATCTGAGACTCACAATGTTGTGTCATTGTGAACCAAATAAAGCATGCTTAAACACAAATTTTGGACCAAACTCACACGACTGATTTTGAAAGGGTGTGTATAAGATCACGGTACTACATACATATGATACCGTTTTATAGCAATCCATCGACTAGGTGGCGTTTACTGCAATACGTTTTTTGTGGACAAAGAACCCGGTTGGTCTTCCGTAGGACATGAGAGAAATTTATACTGCATAGGCCTACATTATGACCGCGAACCGACAATGTGATAGGATGTCTAAAACCACAAGAATTACCCACCGAGGTCGCTTAGTAGTATATTGGTTTATGGAGATGTTTTTCTGTGCTTTGCTGAGTGATGGGGACTTGAATCCCACCGCAACTATTCGTCGTTCACTTCCCAAAAAAGATTGCTCAGT
Source organism: Opisthorchis viverrini (assembly GCF_000715545.1). Lineage (NCBI taxonomy): Eukaryota > Metazoa > Platyhelminthes > Trematoda > Opisthorchiida > Opisthorchiidae > Opisthorchis > Opisthorchis viverrini. The sequence continues at coordinate 725,007 of NW_008751858.1, read as the reverse complement.
TATTAATGAAATAAGGGTGTTAACCTTAGGATGATGAGCTCGGGATCGCTCAGTGATTAAGGCGAGAAATTGCTGACTACAAGATCCTGGTTCAAAACCGACCTATGCATCTTAACTTCTCCTATCTAGGCACGGCCGGTCTGGAGGCATCTCAGCCATCATGCTTCCTTCGGGTGGTATGGCAGCTAGAGGCCCGAAGGATGTGGCAGTTGAACACTGTTTGCCCAAGTAAAATTTGGTGGTTTTACTTGTGAGTGTTGTTTACCCGGGCTAAAATCATATATCGCAGACTGCGCAGTCGGTGCCCCTGGGCTGCATATAATCATCCTATTCGTGGTATCTAACGTAAAACTAAGAGTCTCTTAAAAACCAGGGATCAATTCACAAAATAAACTACTTATAGATGGTCCCCAGAAAGTCTGTTCAACGACTGTAACCCCCTGTGAACAGGCCGGCCTCTAAAAGAGATCGTTATTATCCGCCAACTTCATCTATGCTTTCCGAATAAAAGCAACCTTAAATAAGTTAGGAGAATCGCTTTGGAATATGCTGTGAAAGTTTCATATACATGCCGTTTGTTTTAATTCCTATGCACATGATCTTAACTGAAGATGAACTGATAGACAAGACTGAAAACAGAAAAAGTAGCCAGACTCCGGAAGTTACTTTGATGTGCCACCCAGCTGCTGGTTGGAAAGGCCTTTAGTATGGTTCTGATATCATGAAATTTTTAAAATATCTCTATCTATGTTCTTTATTACTGGTCTGAAGTAATTTGAATTTTCGTTTTATGGGACTGGGCAGTTTTTGTATTACAATCAACACGTGCAAGCCACATATGCAAGCCCTTCTGGATTTGTGGTGGACTCTTGGAGAATACCACCATAGATTCTAATGTTTCCACACAAAGATGCAGCCTTTCGGCGGTGCAACATATACTACTTCAGACGGTGTGTTCGGAACGCCCTGGTGTTGGTTCGGCAGTCACGTGATACTTCTGTTTGTCTTGACCTAAAAATAGCTGTGATGTTGGCGCAAACGTGCTGAACGGATCTCGCCTCCATCATCTCGACCACTCCCGTGTGGGCTCTGGCTACCTAGTAGAATCTCGACCCTCGTGTTTCCTATGGGTGGCATGAATGATTATTAGATTTTATAACTTTTGCTTCCCCAGGGGTACTGTATTCAGTGATCGTGATATGAAGTGTGTGGCTCCTGCATCCTAAGTTTCCAGTCGGAACTTCCTAGTCGGAGTCGCAGATTTTACGCTTGTAGTTTGCTGTATACCAGTCACTCCTTCTTCATTGTTTCCAAGGCCATCTTTTTTTCAAAGAAATTGATATAGTAGCGAATCACTACTGTTGCTCTCAACGTTGGCCATTAGCAAGTTAATTAAGTCATTATACGTGCTTATAAACCGGGCTTACGAGGAATCTTGGCCCAATTTTATAGAATTCACGTCAGCGGAGGATTAGTGCACCTAAGCTACAGTCATCCCAGTGCTCCTTTCAGTTACATTATTCACTGAAGTTAGCAGATTTTGACAGTTTTAGCAGTTTTTACCGCGTTTGTATGTGTGTTCACTATTTGTGCATAGGGATCAGAAAGTTCCCAACCACCAACTCAACTATCTGAGCTTGCAACATGCCCTTCCACACGATGCTGCTTTTCTCATATGTCGTTGGCACACTTTCACCCGACAGTCAACCCAGCATTCCAAGCCATCCTTATGTTAATAGCGATACAGTTTTCACAGGCAGGTTCCACCTGTCCTCATCATCTCCTTTTTGTTCGCATAGCCAGATCGTCCATCCCAATAAAGCGCCATCTACACATCACAAACTCAAACAGCTCACGTAAATTCAGTGGCGAGATGGGGGATATAGTTTTGGTAGTGTTTGCATCTCACAACGGCAAACTGTTGACGACTGGCCAGTAACGTTTAAAGCCATACCATTGTGTTGATTCTGGGGTTGTTGCGCTAAAATAAAACAAGCGCTTTCCCTGTTCGTCGTCTTAAGTGACAGGAAAAAGACCATCACCATTTTGACAACTTGGTTTAAATCACTTGCTTGCTGCTTCCCCCGGTTTCGATCATTCACATAATTTGTGTTTCGGAAATAATGACATGGATGTTTGTCCACAATCCCCTTGATTAGGCCGACGACCTCCATACAATTATACTTCGTCGAAAAATCGCAGACCAGCCTCTTTCGTCGTTAGTAAGACGGCAGATCATCGTCTCTTGATTTTTTTGAATTCTTTCTATAGCTTTTGCGCACTACAATTGTGCCCAGATCCATATCGGAGAGACATTAAACTGAGACCCGATGAGCACACCGGGGCAAGTAAAGTGAGTTGCACTCATTCAGTAAAAATGAATTACACCTGCTACTTCTTGATGTAACAACAATTTGCAGAATGAGCAGAAATCAGTCCCAATCATGTATCTCACGAGTGACTGATTTTGACAATCAGCGGTTCAGAAAAGTAAACTGAGTAAACAGTGAACAATGTGACCAGTGTTTGAGCGTGCTTGAAAAACGACAACAAATTATTCTATCATTGGAAAATGTATCGTGGTTTTGCTCCTCAGTGACAACAGATCTTAAATGTTTGTTTGATCTTGGCGGTAGTCACCTGCGCAAATGGAATCACTGATATCTAAGCGGGCAGTAAACGAAGTGAATTTGACAGTGAAGGCCACAATTTATTCCGTGGAACTCGATTAGCAATGCTTATTTTTGCCTCTCAGTTCTTGTACACTATCCCGTAGAATTTGCTCCCAATTTTGGGGGTCACGTGTGTGGTCGCAGTGGAAACTCATGTGAATAATGAGTGTTTCAATTCAAAGCACCAACTGTCGGATAGATGCAAAAGAGTAGACACTACACTAGGCCATTCGTGGTAGCTTCAAACGGACTTGCGTTATGCACAACAATTGACCTCACTAAGCATCAGTCACTATTTGTCCGAGGTCTGAAGATAAACGCTGCCTATTCAAACACCAAGTAACCGCACTACTTATCAGACATCCATAACTGACTAAGCAGTGCTTATCCGAAAGGATACACGTTCGAATCTACCTTAAACTCTCTTAGACGCGCTCTGACCATGTTTTCCAATGACAATGAAATACCTATGGTGTATATTAAGTAGCAAGTTAGAAATATCGATGAGACGAGTGGATGACCGCCGGTAGAAAATAGAGGCTTTGGGTCCAGTTTCCGTGTTTGAGTATGTCTTCAATAACTTCCATCTCGACTGTCAGCCTAACAACTTACATAGACCATTCTGCAGTCCTCTGAGGAAATCACAACAAAAAACTAAATGATGGCAAATGAAGCGTGTTGTTTTTACTACGTGTCGTGGTGACTATGCTGTTCTACTTTCCGAACGTATTGTCTCCCCAAACTAGTCGGTCTGCGGCTCAGTTGTGTGGGAAGTTTCTGCAAAAGTATGGCTCAGGGCGTGTGCCTTGCAGGAAGACCGCGGTTTTTGCCGGTCCAAGAGGCGCATTCTCACCAGAGGGTGTACCGTCGTGGATGTTGTGTCTGCATTGTTTGTGCGAACTCACGTATCCCTTTTGTTTTCGACAAACCTTTCTACCCATTTCTGTGAGAGAATGGATAAACTAATGTGAGTCAACTAATTCTCTTCCATTAGACGAGTGAACGCTCAGCATAGACCCCAGCCCCTCAGTCTAACGCATGCTGTTTAACTCGAGCACCGATTGTAGGAAAATCTACTGCACTGTTTATTCCGAATTCCACCTGGCCCTTTGTTTCTTCTCTCTTTTTCCAGGTGGGTCAAGTCCGAAACAGGTAAGAATGATTCCTTTAGCCATCACTTATCACTGACCAATAATAGGCGCTGTTGCGTGATGTGCAGTTATCTTATATGTCAGGAAAGTATAGGGTAAACAAAATGGAACACGAATTGCCATATATGGTCATCCAATCTAACCACAGCAGTGCGTGAATCACTTGCTTTAGTCAACACCAAAACAATGAACGGGACCCGCTGGATTTTGTTAGCAAAAGTGCTGTAATTTTGCATTCTCTGTTATGCTTGTTGGGACACGGAGAGATGCGGCTATTGTCCCTGTGCTTTCTTCACGTTTTCATTGGAGATTCATGGTCCTTTTTTGCAAGCAAACTTCATTTTGTACACTTTCATTTGACCAATGAAGATATGGTCTTTTTATGGTCATGGAAAAAGCCTTGGGTACCGGATTAATCCATTCATTTGATTGTTCACAACCATGGCGTATTGTACGAAAGATTAGGAACGAATCAAGTTCTGACGAGTCTCAGATTAACATACAACAACCGAGCGCATTGAAGTTGATTCACTCACAGCACAGCACAGCCAATACTATATGATTATCTGTGATCGACGAACGTGAGCTCATCGCACTCTGGAGAGAGTTTCTGCATAGCGATTCGCATTGCTTGTTTCACCTTCGCCGTAACGCTGTTGTGCTTACTATTGGATATTAAATTGTTTTCTGTTCTTCCTGATCATATTTAGAGACTATTCTCAATCAGGTAACTGAATGTGCTGCACCAGGCCGCCGCATGTTTCAGTCACTCCGGTATTCAAGAAATAGCGATACGTGTATATATTTGTAATGCATTACGAAATCCCCTGGTCTTAAGGAGTACACGTTAAAAGAGTTGACCGTGATTACACGAGTCCAGGTCCTTGGAGATCCATTATGTGCGGGCCTCACATGAGTATATGTACTCAGCATAAAGAACTTGGACTCTGACTAGCTTGACAATTTAGTACGACCAAGATGACTTAATAATACAAATAGAATGGAAGTGACTGAGCTTCATCTGGTGGAGTGAAGAAGGAAAAAGATAGAATTCATTAAACATTCAACTTCATTTGGGCGGTTGTTGGTGTGCGTCATAGCTGTGCAGTTTTATATACGGTGGATGCTCGGTCACTCTCTAGTTTGCCGTACAGACAACCAAGGGAAATGACTCAACGTTCCGTACTTGAACATTTAAAAAACATGTTCCAAGGTCTATTTGTCACTTTTTGTAACACTATTCAGCCTCACGGGTGTCGACGATGAACATTTCTATGGCCACATGTGGTATCAGTTAATCAAGATTACGACAAAATCTACAACACCGTAGAGCCATCATTATGCATTTTAATGTCTATTCTACTTGTTCTGTCTGTGGTAATTTGTCGCTTCTAGGGTCACGTAAACATGCATGCTTGTCTTTTCAACTGCAAACAGAACTTCGCATTTTGCTTTCAGAATAGCGACCCAATAGAAAAAGCGGAAGCAGTGCGACTCCATCCAGTTTTAAAATAACACTCACGCCACGGTGATCGCACCAGATTCCCAGTCATCACTGAATAATTTTGGGACGATTTGTCTAAAATTCTCTAGAATTATTAGTCAAGCTGAAAAGAAGAAGAGATCTAGTTCACTGGATCGGTTCGACTACCTAACTCATTTAGATTCCAACAGTGCTAATTTAAAGAAAAACAGACAAGTTGGAAACACTGTCCAGCTCCAAAGGAGTGAATATCAATGCCATGCTCCTTTCCAGTACTGGTCCTAATCAAGATCGTTGGACTTGGAACTTGATTTTGGATTCTCTTGTTTCTTCGAATACCAGGTCTACTACACGATGAGTATGACAAATGTGAGTTCAGCAAGGCAGAATTCGCCTGAGAGAAATGAAGCGTATATAAAAAACTTTGGCAAATGTTGGTGTAGTCCAGGTTTTAGTGCTTGACTGGGGACGTTCGAAATAATGACCGTCAACCGGTGTCGGTCAAACTCGCGCTATTACTCTTTACTAAGTAAGGATTGGTGGATGTGGTCAACAGGGGTGGCCCTGATAGAGCGGTACTAGGTTGCATCTTCCTCATTTCGGTGTAGAAAATTTAGACATAATAGCACGATTCTACTACATTCAGCTCCTAGTATTCCTTACTTTTGTTACGGTCAAATATGACGGTGATATTTTACAATTATTTTCTTGTATGTTAAGCTTCAAAAGTCTTCAACATACGACGAAAAAAGCCCTCAGTGAATTAGTGAGCGGTCAATTCGCTTGAATTGCTTAGATAGATATTCATATCTGTGAGCCGAAAGCTTTGTCCGCTGATGCAACAAAGTTCAAAGTAGCCCTTTCTTCATTCAGAAATTAGTTTCATGGATGTGGAAAATTGCCATATTAAGGCGATGCATGGTTCTTTTGCACGCGAGTAAACTACAGTAGTTCTCAAGCTGCATATGCTCTGAAATGTGATCCCAATCAATAGTGATCAAAAATTAGGCAGGAAGATGGCTTAAATATTACCGCTCGATTCAAACCTGATCAAGGTCAGACAAAACAGGTGAATGAAACTGATACGAACGGCCACCACGAGCCCAAACAAGATCTTGATGGTTGCAGTGACGGCTGGAGACTCCTTTGAAAAAAATTGATTTATCTAAGGTTCTTCGTTTTAACGTAAAACCTAATTGACAAAATAGATTCATTGGCAATAAAACTTAAGTAATCGAACGTCCACTCCAATAACCTAACTTTAACATAACCTACGAACATGCCGGTCCACACTGTTCTAGTCGTGTAGGTCATGGTAACTAGTATAGTAAACGCTTTCCCCACCATCATTTCATTCAATGTTATGCTCGCATGCTCCTATTCAGAGGATGGTGACAGTGATTCGTCGAGTGTCACACCAACTGATGGACGCATGTTCTTCATAGAGTCCACCACACCCATGTTTATTGAGGTGCAGGAACTGGTGGCTCGCGTTTATGGAGGTATGCAGTTTGGTGATGAGATATTCGCCAATCCTGTGTTGGCCCACACTCGCGTTCTGTGGTTGGAAACCGCCCGTTGGGTCAACTTCGAGCAGAATTATGATGAGGTGGAACAACGGTTCAACGAGGCTCATGTTTCACCAATGAAGTTTACACGCTTGGCACAATTCACTGAAGAAATTAAGAGGCGTAAGTACTTTAGTACTTTATTGTTTTCAATATCCGTGGCTTACTATATCCTAAACTCTGTAGGTGTCCACAGAATTGGTCAGATTCGGGGGATAAAAGTTTAGTTCGTGACATGCTTAAGCATAGTCGTTTACATGGTAGTTTAGAAGCCCTTGAATCGAACTCAAGTTATTTTTGGTTTTATTCTCCACCGTCGTTGGAAGTCTAAAGAAAGTCCCATCGAGGGCGTTATGGGTGATACAAAGGTGAAGGTTGGTAGACAAAATAACAACGATCAATTCGGAAAAACGGACACTTTCTTGATGATCTGTAATATGAGAAAGCTTCGTATTCCGGAAATTTCCTGGAACTCGCTGAGTGTAAATCAACGCACTCTGAGGGCACAAAATCTCTGACAAATTTTAATCACTCTACATTCATTCTAACTTCAGGTGTACCAATATTCTACACAACCCCTCTCCTCTTCTTCGGACAGCACATTTTATGGCTCTCTTTTATTCGCTTTTACCAATTTTATCAAATTGAAAGGGTTTCCAGTCTTTTAGGTCACTGCTCAAACCTTTTTCAATCTTCATTGTTCAGCTACAATCGAGCAGACATTTTACTGATAATTATATCCACTGGCTAGCCTCGCTGATGCAAGCACAGTTTGTCTGGAAGTAAGATACTACTCATGGGGTTGTTGAAACCCTTCGAATTCAGTTGAGCCCCCCGTCAAACGAAAATTCGTATGCAAATGAGAGTGCTCGGGAAACCGAACTTCCTTAATGGGCAGAACGAGCAGGGAACTGGTCGTGTTGAAATTTCTTCAGGTTGATACGAAGCTCGGAGTAGAACGGAAGGAATTGTTATCAAATATACGGATGGAGAAATAAGCCATGAAAATATCGTGAAAGTATCTTCAGTTTCTCGGGAATCGAAGGCCTAGTTTTAAATGGTCCTCTGAAGTAACTGCGGCTGCTGCTAATTCTAACGCCATTTCGCCCGTCTTACCAATAACAGACTGGACAAGCTGAACCACCTGAACGAACTTTTCATTATTTCTAGTGCTTCAAGAAACTTCTACATCAGGATTATGATAGCTACCATGTGAGCACTTGATGCTTGACTCAGTTGCACCACGAGTTTATTCTCTGATTATCGCCAGGGTTAATATTTGTTTGGACCAGTGGAGTGACCTTGGCACCAGAGCCAGGCACACAAAGGAATGTCTTGTGAGTAGTGTACGCTCAAGAAGAGGTCGATAACCAATTGCTTTAACAAATGATTGAAGCATATGAGACTTCACTGTCTTATTTATAACAAGCACAGAGAAGACGAAAACATTGTAACCTTTTAATGGCATTTTACGGAAATAAAAACTAATATGGTTAGCGTGACACATCACTTAGACGGTGCCTTAGATGAAACAGTGTCATAGCCTTCAAATTAAGACCATGTCTTCGAGGAAACTGATACATCGGGTAAAAGGCTTAGCATGAAAGTGTTGTGTTGCTTGCTATCCTCCGAGAGACTACCGGTTGTCGAGAAGGACACCGATAAATTGCGTGTCTTGCATTTTACGCCGATCCGTTTCGTGTCAGTGGGATGTGCTCGCATGTGAATGAAGTAGAGAATCACGCAAAGGCCTTCATTAATCTCAAATGACCTTTTTCGTGAGACATAAGGCTCCTCATGATGGATGTGTTTACGTTGTGTCGAATTTAGGAAGGCTTACTGCCTTGCTATCATTGAGCTTGCTTGTGGTGTGGTGAGTTCCTAAACGAGCCCTAAACGACATCGAGTAGACAGGTTGCTCTCACCACAGAGTGGTGAGAGCCTTATCCCGTAAAAGCCGTGGCACTGCCATTCCGTGCCACTGTCCTCGAAAGCTGAGATCTTGTTCACGCCGTGCATGAGCTTCAACGAAGACTAAAAGAATGAGCAATATCAAGTGGGACAACGCGTAAATTGAATAGTTAGTCTTTTAATTACAACGTAAACCATGGTCGTCATATCACCGAATAAGAAGCTTAAGTAATTTAAGCTAAGGGGATCAGTTTAACACAAAAGCTTCACAGAGTATATTGCAAGTTTGACACAGCCCATTTATGACCAGAAAATGGGACGTGGTAATTCAGAGCTCTGCTAATTCCTGATACCATTGCCTCTCCCTAATGGTGTTCACCAAAGCCATTTACACTGAAGACCGTGCATTTCAAAATTCGGATCGGTAAACCCACCGCAAGGTATTTTTCTATCCATCAGGAAATTGCGTTTATACACTGAACAGTATAAATTAACTTCATCTATACACTTTTGTGCACACATTTCAAGTCTGTATGTTTCATATGCGAACGTAATGTTAAATTCAATGCAAACAAATGGGTTCAGAAGGACATAGAGTAAAATACAGCAGCATCCGAAGTGACAATTTGTCGTTTTCTACGAGAGAGTAGTCTCGTACGTTCCTCGGAGGCACAACACTCGGCAACGTGTGCATTTCGTCTTTCCATTAGCGAACAAAATTCACAACAATCGAACTTGACCCGCGAGCATGGTGACAATTTTTCAAATAGTGACTTAACTTTTTTTGGATAGATATACCTTCCTTGTGAAAGTAGCTGTACCCAGTATACCAGGGAATTCGTAGAATGGGCTACATGTTAGGATGACCTTTGCTGACTGATCTGCACAAAAACTCCCTACTTTCAAGAGTCTGCTTTAGAACACATCATGCCAAACAAAATTGGAATGACGGGACGCCAACTTAACCAAGCGTAGTACTCTGTTACCTATATGCTAACGCTCAACAACAAAGCTCAAACAGGAAACACTGACTATATGATTGAAACATATATGTATATATAGTGATGAATGAATAAAAAATCTGCAATAATCAGTAAGCCAGTCCTGGTTTTAAACACCATATAACAAAATATGTTGGCCAAAATATGAAACAGGATTGTGAAATACTTTCTCCGCGATAAGATGGGATCATTACTGATCATTTGCAGTTAGCCACTGATGGCTTGTAGGAAAACCAAGCATAGGTCTTCACAGAGCACAAACGTCTACGCCAAAAGAAGTATATGTACGTGGAGTAAAATCAGAAAATGAGGAGTTATTGTATATAGGATCGAAATTGACCGGAAACACCACGAACGAAGTTACCATTTCTGGAGACACTTCGAACTACTCACATTGCCCGATCATTTTTTTGCAGGTTTAGCTAAGGCATCCTGAGATCGCATCACTTTTGGACAAATGCAAACTGTAAAACAGGTCAAAACAGGGCCCGACAGACAATTGTTGCTCAGTATTAATCGTGAATTTTACCAGGCCCTCTCCTAGAAGATGTAGGCTCAACCTATATTATATCACCGACACAGGTGTGAGGTACTCACGAAAGCTTCAAATTACCTAATGAAATTGCTTTTGTCATCGGTCTGGACTGATTTCCCCAATGGGTTGATCTGGGAGCGACTTTTAAAGGATAACACTTTGATAAGGAACAAATGATCCGTGAAGTTTAAAAGTTGGAATATTTTATGTTACACCTTACTACGTCCCACAATATTACTAAGGTGAATTTTTTTTCGACAGACTGTGTGATTATTGAAACTGATGCAAGTACACTTGGAGGGGCTTTGACTGAATTGGCCGACCATGCTCGTGCGACCAACTGTGTCACTTCCAGAGAACAGTACGACGTGCTCCGTGCCATCTTACTATCTGAACGCTGGCATCCCGAAGTGAAAGGCCGAATCTCGGATTCGGCTGAATTCGAACAATACTGGAATGGTGAGTATTGTGCAGGGGGTGAAACTGGAACTAAAGTGGGCTTCTGCCTTCCGTTTCTTCATTTGTAAGTGCAAGTATCCCATTTTCCAAACGGTGGTTCCAGTTATTTGACGTTTCGGAGACACAAAACGCAATCAACAGCTAGCACATCTCTCTTGGAATTCATCCGAAGTTCATATCGTCGTAATTCCTAATTTTAAGTCTGCCACTCTCATTGACTGCCTGTGTTCCGAATGACACCTGTTCTCATCACAAGACATGTTCACCGTCTGCCCACCCCGGTGAATCGGCAAACTCCAGTTGGTTCCTCACTGACGAAATATACAATGTCATCCTTTTCCTGAGTTCGTTACACGAACCAATGACCTAGTCGATGAACGTTGGGATGTAAGAAAAGCAGAAACAATTACATTCAAAGGCATCCCCAAATAACTGACACAATAACAATAGTGAGGCCAATAAGGAGACATTGTAGAAGTTTTTCTGCGCACCAACAAAACCAGAAAACCAAATTTTATCTGTTTCAAGCATACTTTGAGATGACTTAGTATTCGCCTGTCACCAAAGGTTCACATTCTTCCTTTTGTTTTGTGCACGGTAAAGCCGGCCGGTCTGATTTGTACTCTCTTATGATATAACACTGAATTTTTATGCTGGAAGTAGCGCATGAGAGTTCCGTGTTAAAACCAAAGTATTTTGCACCAAACGCCTCACCTTGAGTGACATTGTTCTGTTACACAAGTTGGTATGGCATATACATATCCTGAACATATTTAACCATCGGGTGACTAAGCATGCCATTTTTAAGTGACATCGGTTACCTGAATGGATCTCCAGAAATCCTGATTACTGTCGACTGAACTATTTATTGGTCGCATAGTTTTTTGTAGCGGAACGTCACACTTCTTTCGAATTCGCATACAACAGTATATCGTGTTTACTTCATGAATTTTTTGCATCTATCTTTTTTCAAAATGCATGTACTTTAAAGAGAGTCACTCCTTCTTGGTGGGTCAAGAATCATTTACCTGTGCTCGGTCCGTCCCGCTTGTTTCCCTAGGACAGACTACTCGTTGTAGTTATTTTGATTTTCGGCTTGTAGGGACAGGAGTAGAGATCTTGCGCACCTCGGCCAAAGTGGTAGACATGCAACTCCATGCGGGACCCACTAAGTGTTTTTGGGAAATAAGTAAACAACAAAACTCGTACGCATCGCGCTATTGTATTATGGTGCGACATCATGACCTATCTCAAGACCTGTCAGTCAGTATATAACCGCACGACAAACCGTCCGGCAGTTCACAGCAAACAGCCCAAGCAAACACCATAGTTACGAGGATGCACTGAAGTTTTCCCCGGTTTCCTCCAGAGCAGAAACTCGGCTGATCAAAATTAATACTACCACTACTCGTTTACAGAGGTGTCGGTTTCACTGATCAGTGCGCCAAAAGCTACAAAGTGGTTTGATCTAGGTACTTTAAATTCCACTTGGCAATGCAGACGAGTTAAAACAAACCGATTTACACGTGTCAAACCTAGCTAATCAAAAAATGCACACAGATACTTGTTTGAAGGCCACACGTAATCGGTTATACCTCGCCCCAGTCTAAACGCTCATATTTTGGTGGATTGCCGCTGAATAATTAATGAGTGAACTACCCCATACAGAAGGTGTTTTAAGCATACCTGGTTGTCCAAGTGAACTTACCCACATGATGGATTGACTTAATTCTGCCTTCGCTGTGTATCTTGCGTTATAATTGCCTCACCCAGTTGAAGCGCAAATCACTAGTCTGTGATTCCATATGAATATACTGGTTCATCATTATGCCTGCTCAGCATCGGAAACAGGGCATACTGTGTTGACATAGCATGTCTCCTCATAGTGCCTCTGTTGCTATAGCAATTAGTCCAGTGAACAGAATATATTTTCGCCCCAAGAAGTGAGTCGTGGGACAGGGAACGGCTATTTAAACTTATTTCCTAGCTCTCAATATTGCTGGAAGACTCATCCCAGTAGTATACTTACGAGAGAAGTCCTGCATCGAGAATACTAGTGGGCGAAATCTAAATTATCGGCCTTCCGCGGAAATACGTGCCAAATGATTCTAAACTTATTCGTCTCATCTGAGTTCAATTTCTGTTGGTTTGAAGTAATTTCTATTTGCTTTCCTCTGAGATCCCAACAAACGTCAATTCACCATGGCGTGATTCTGCTAATCACATGATTTTATCATCCCAAACGACGATGGAAAACAAGAAATATCGTCGCAGAATCTAGATTGTGCGTCAAATTCGCCATTTGTGTCCACACGTTTTTCATTCGGGTCTGGTGGATGGTGGACTGTTGAAAAATAGGATCACCAAAGTATCCTTCTAACTCGTATAGTAAATGAGTGACAGTCTGGTTTTATAATCCAGCCTTGCTTGGAGATCCATACTAAGTCCCGTGTTCTTAGGAAGTCAAGCGTACTCGACTGATGAAAAAGTCATTTTATGAGGAGAAGAACTGTGATAGATGGGTAACTGAACTAAGTTTTGTAGGCTTATTTCGGAATCCCATTAGCACAGCTCCTAGCAGATCCACCCAGTCTCCGGTCAGGAGGTCTACAATCGCGATATCGTGTGCTGCGACGAATACGCATTTGTCGTGTGCGCGTGTTTGTAAGCAGAAGAAAAGTACCGGATGTGCCATTTTGACCCTGAGTCGATTGCGCACATTCCTGAAGATGGCCCTAGATAATCTGCTTGTTTGACAGATAAGTTAAGCATGATATGTGAGAGTTCAAAGTTAGTCAGAATCCATACATTCACACTCGATCTCGTACCACACATCCGATGATGAGTTACCAAACGAAAGATGAACTGAGAACCCACTCGGATAATGCAGTACTTATTTATTTATGAGGTTCCAAACGGTGTAAAACAAGTGCGTTACCCTGGTCTGACATTGACCAGTTTAAACGAATAGAAATACACTCAAAATCCTTCTGAACGCCAAAAGTGTGCTCACCTAAGTTCAAGGGCAAATCGGTGCTTTCATAGGATTCCACAGGGAAAGTCTGGGGTGATGTTTTTTGACATGGTTGTCCGACAATTAACGTGTCTGCTCATAGTCAGTAGCTGCATGGGTGTGAGCACGGTTTAGTTCGCCCGTCGGTAGTGTAGAAAGTGGGTGTGTGCTCTGAGTGAAGGAGTTGTATAGCATTCCATTCGAACTCAACTAAGTTTTCTTTTCCATTCAAGGAAATCTACGCTTAATTTCTGCTCGTGTTTTGCAATTCCGCGAATGTGACGGGCAAAAAACTGTTATGTTTGAACATGATACCGAAGTTAAAAGGACTGGAAGATTTATAAGTCGAGCGGCATTGCAAGAAGGTTTACAACGACACTCAAAAATTCACCAATTCTGTCATTCTCTTCATTACTCGCCCTGGTGGCGTCAAGCGAATGTCTGCAGTAATCTACCTGGGGTTGGCAGCTTTTCTAAGCTACTTCGCGAGAAAGTCTCAATTTTTTTTTACGCTGTCACGATGGTACCAATATATTTAATGTGGACTATAAGCAGGTGAGTGAAAGGGAAGGACAAACACAGGAGAGGAGGAAGTCTGGATGACCCCACGTATTCCTAACCTCCTCTTGCCTGCGATATGAATTTATTTAATAGTGAGATTACTTCAGCAGGAAAGGAAGGCGTGAATAAGGCCATTCAACTGGCTAGAAACGTTTTGCTGAATTCTAGGTTTGAGGATACGAATACAGTACAAAAATACAGTTTGACGCAGCATGGTGTCCAATCCCACAATATTTATCATCAGCAAGCCTTATCGAAGTAATCTTCAAAATGTTTATGCAAGGTAGTGTGAAATCCCTAGCATCCATTGTTGACTCATCAAGCTTTCCTGAGATGTTTGAAATCAAACTAGCTTGTGAAATTTGGAGGCTCACCTCGGAGGAATCCGTCTGGGCACGTGATAGTTACTGCACACGCTAATGGCGAGTTAGGCAAGTGATAGCAAGTTCCTCATTCTCAAGGTCATTCTCAATGTTCACGCACCACAAAAGCAATTTCTTTTTCTTTCGCCTTGGATTTCAGTATCCTTGGTCCCACCTACGCGGCTTTTTCAAACAGGGTAGTAATACACAGACTAGGAGGAGTAAAATCCGTGGCGAGTGTTCTGAAAGACTCCTCTCCACTCTACCTACAACGTAACCCACAAGTAACCGTCTCAATGTCATCCTGCGGCATCCAATGGTCGCACCATTTGCATCGCCTTGTTGTACTTTAATCCCTCACACGTACAGGGTTCCAGGAAAAGTCTAGTTGATCCCGTGAATCCACGGTTTGTCAGAATTTTGGCTGCCCTTGAGTTATAGATAAGTATTCTTGATGCGAGACGCATTTTAGTCGATCGTGCTGCTTTCACCCAAACTATCTTTTTGGACGCGAGATGCGCCAGCCCTAAAGGCCAAATCTTATTCGAATTTTCCCTGATTAAAGTGAGTGTTACCAAGAGCTCATAGGTGAAAGCATAAACCTGCCTCTTCTGTCCTCAAATGCCCATTGCAACTCGAACACAGGCCATTCCGAGTGGCGTCACTAAACCAATATGAACCTTTTTTTCGACACTGGGCAAGGCCGGGCTTGCACTGAACATTTATTTCCGGTCCGAAGCTTCGCTAGCCATGGTCTTACAAACATGCCACTAGCCTCCAATTCTATCTGCCTGCTAAACTTTGTAGATCACCCCGTTATATGACTCATGTTTTGCGCATCATGAAACTAAGAGACCCGTGATACCTGTGTTCTGTCCGTACATCCGTAGTGAGTAGACGATATTCAACACACTGAAGCTCGCTTATGTGCTTGGAACAACCTTCAGGTGACCACGTGAACAACCTTTGCTCCTGAAGCCTGTTTGTGCACGTGTGTGTTCAGATAACTGGGTGCCTGGTTAAGCCCTTCAGAATATATTAGCGAAAAATAGTCCCCCGTACGTCGAACAAGGGTCCCATTGCTTGGTATTTCTCAATACATCAGCAACAAGAAAATAGCTTTCAGTGTTAATGCGAAGTGACAAGCAAAAGACTGGAATGCTGGTATATTTCGTTGGTCCATATGATTGCGCACGGTTCCTCATCGTTCTACGGCCAGTGACCTTAAGGCGATGAAAAATCTAGCCAATACATTCCATTGCTGTATTCTATGAATGACTGTATGCAGTATTGTGTAATAAACAAAATACAGACCTAGCAAAATTGATTTTTCTCAATATTGTGATGGTCTAACTTTCACAGACTTCGTAATTCTGTCACGCTTTTTTGTTTTTCTCATCGGTTTAGCTCATGAAATTGTGAACTTGGTGAGTTCACTGATAGTCATCGTTTGTTCATTTGTTGCTCGGTATATCCAGTAGAGCGGCTTGGCTTTCATTACGTTTTATCCACAGGGTTTTGTTCCGGACGATGATACCATTGAAAAGCCGGTCGCCATGACGGTGAGTTTTCTACTAACCACCATTCATGAGATTCAGTTTTGATAGCCGGGTTATTAAACCACACGGTTCCTTTCTTCACGAATTTGTTTAATCTAATCTCAAAGTTGTTATCGGCTCGTTATGCGTTAGTTCGTTTGTCTCTCTGTGGCATACAGTTGATAAAATTCACCACAAAACCACGTGACTGTGAACGGATACAAACGGCGTCTCTCGGTACGCTCAACAGTAATTGGCAGTTTGACTCAAGGAGACTCCAGATATGTTTGCGGCAAACTAACACAGTAATTACAATGACTGTGATTTTTATCAACGCAGGATGTCTTACAAACTTTTTACTGTTGGTGTGCATGGAACTCAACGCATTTGACGTGTTCTGAGGGTCGCGCTCCAAAACTGTTGTCTGGTGTCTACTAGAAAGAGTCAAGATCACTGTTTACTTTGTAAGATACTCTGCTGTCGTAACTGTCGCAAAAAGTCGCCCCTAGAAACATGTGTCAGTCAGCTGATTAGAAGAGTGGCATCTAGCAGCTAACTCAAAGCAAAAACGCGTCGTTCTTGGAAAACCGCTTTGTTTCAGCATTTCATATCGGGATGATGACTAAGAAAATGCCATATTCTGATTATGCTGAACCACATGTTTAAATCAATTTTTACACCGAAGTGAAATTTATCAGCTACACAAACTGATCAGCAAACAATTAGTCCGTTAAGTAAAACTCCGTAACTGTTCACCAAATGGTCTCCTTGTTTCCCTCTTGGACTCCCACAAGTGCTCACGGAAAGTACTTATCCTCAAACATGACGCCTATGTTGCTTCCTTTCTATTTTTATGGTGTTCAACGCGATTTGGTTTTGCGCCTTTCTTGTTTTTGACTTGAACATAAACTGTTCTTTGACCTTGTCGTCGGACACGTTGTTTAAAGTTTACACGTGGTTTCGCTATCTTGTAAACACGTAGCTTTGAGTCGGTCTAGACTTTGAGATGAGTTAGGAATTAGCCATTCCTAAACCGGTGTGTAGAAGCCGGCATAGTCCTACGATTTGAGGCCTGTAAAGTTTTTATTGTTTTATTATTGTTTTTTTGTTCCCGCATTTTAGATAAACTTGAGCGTAACTCGACGTGGTCCAACAGATTGCTGAAAACTACAAACCTACAACCCAAAACGTTCCGAATAATGCCGTGATGATGAGCGCGTTTACTGGCGATGTAATTATCGCATCCCCGACTATAAGTGTTGAGGATATGAAAGAGGTAGAAAATATTCTAATAGTACGAGGCCACCTGTCTGAAAGATCCTCCAATGAGATAATGGTTCATGTCCGAAAGGATCGGCTTTCACAAAGATGAATTTATTTCGAGCACACCCTTCAATTTTATTTCAAAAGCGAATGTGTCTGTCGAATACGACTTGTTAGATGTCTGATAAGCTTTACTATTCTTCATTGTTTATCATTTCAAAAACCAGATGCAGGAATTCCACTTGGTTACATATTCCGAATGATTGAAACGGTTGCACCTTCCGAAACTTCATTCCAGACTTGCGGAAACATGCTGCTATCCTTGCAATTTACTGCCAACAAAAATTGCTCTTCCATAGTTCTTAAACCCTATTCTCGCTTACACCGATTTTCTTCACAAGCTAGAAATCGCCGTACGCAAATAATTCTGACGCAGCTGCTAGTAACGAATCACAGTCATGACAATTGACATGGACTATTGCATGAGAATAGCTACCGTGATAATCACTCTAACGTGATGGTTAAAGAACGGAAAATTGTCTAAACCGGTGACCCTAACCATATAGTCTTTCTATTTCAAACTAGCTGAGGCTAAACGTTGATTTCACCATAACACCAACTTGACATCATTTCACCTTGAATAACATTTTGTCTGGCTCACAAGGATGGCATTATCTGTTCAGGTGATTGAGAATGCGACAGGATACCAACTTTTGAAACTGATAGTGAGTGTTGGAGACTAACAAGAAAATGGACTAACAGCGTCAAAGCGGTCAGTGAATAAAAGTTGCCGTAGTGTGAATAAGTGACACTGAGTTCACGTTTAAAGTCAGATGATGACCATCAGTTGCACAGTCTACGATTAGTGATAGTATCTGATAGTCAGTCAGAAAAACGGTACCTAAACAGGTTTTGTATGCTCTCTTTATTATAATATGCACTGAGATTACGTTCAGCGCGTTCCATCTGGTTAAATTCTCCAAAGGAATGTATTAACATTTTTGACTATGGATTGTAAAAAAAAGCACGAAATAGTGCTTTGATCACTGAATTTCAAAATGAATCTGGAGGAATTTGTGTGAGACTCTGCAAAATTTTATCGAGTACGGAAGTCAGAGCCAAGGTGTGAAGGGAGATCATCCTGATAAATTCCTGAAATATCCGTTCGACAAATTAGCTCTAGTCTGACGCTGATATCTACAGCTTATCGTGTTTATGTTGAGAACGTTTGGTTCCTCACATTTCTATCATCTAACTATTTAAAAAGAGATAGCGACTTGACTAGGTGATCTTATTCGAAAACGGGTTCAGACGAGTGGTACAAACATCCTGGGAAACTAGTGTTTCAGGGACATGGCAACACACAAATGTGGTTGTTTTCGTAAGTTCAGAAATGACTTGTTGATCCATCACACCCTCCTGAACACTCGAAAGATATTAAACTTGCAGTAACGACAGCTGATGATGATGAGCGAATTCCCGTCAAGTCTTGTATGCAAGGCTACTGGAAAACGCCTGCACATAATACGAACACGAAACCGGCAACGTCACCGGAAATCCGTCGAATGATTTACTATGCTTAAAGTACCTTCTCCTGTATTCTCTGAGGAACCCAAGTTTCCATTAAAAAATTTCAGCACACCTAGTTAGGGGGGAGTGAGCTGAGGTCAACAGTGATAAATCTGTTTTAACCTGACTTCAGGTTTCTTAAGCTTCTACGCCATTAGACCAGGATACATAAGTGATAATGGTTGCATCCATATCATTCTTATGTAGTCCAGTTCATTTAGTGTTAACATTGATCTATCTTTCACGCTTTCTTCCCTCCTAATGCCTTTGTCTGAAGTCTCAGCCAAAAGCATCAATCAGACCATCTCTTGGCGCAGTGCTCAACCTTCACAATCAGCCGGCACATCCATATCATCGTTTTAATCAGGCGTTGACCGACTGCTTGGAAGCGGATGCAGAAGCCTGCACGGTTTTGTGCGGGACTGTCAATTTTTTGACGAAGCCACTGATCGCTTTGATTCGTTCCAAAAGAACCATAACTAACTCGTGTATATCAGAAGTGAATGTACCGGTGCGGTTTATTTTCAGCTATTTGGGTCCACCCTCCAACGAGTTCAAGTATACCAAGCTCGGTCGCGTGTTTGCGGTCATGATGAGCAACTCGGTATGTCATAATCTGGTGATAAACCTACCATTTCGTTTGCTTTGACAAATTACAGGCACACGTACAAAGTTCTCAATGAGAAACGTCCGTCATTCCAACTGCGTAAGCTCAGTACAACTAGTTGTGAACACACCCAAGCTACCAGTATTATTCGAAAGCTCCTGCCTACATTTTAGGTCAAACAACTTGAAAGCCCACCTTTAAACAACATGATCTATGCTGCACACTGCTTGAATTTGTTTGGTATTATGTTTTACTGCAGCTTTTTGGCTTTTGGAGGCATTTCTAGCAGAGGCGACACTGTAAGTTTGCCGCAGTCTTCCCCAAATTCGTTGCACAAATCGGATACCTATAGAGGCTCAAATCGTGACTTTCGTTTCAAAACAGATCTGTAGTTGACGCGAAGACAAATACCGGTTCCGCGAGGTAAATTAGCCAAAGAACAACATGAAACGGGAGAGGTAGACTCGAATGTTGAAGCTCACACCATAACCATCAATATCTTCGTCCAATGCCCATGACAATACATCTGTGTACGTCTGCATAGCTGGTTCCCATGGTTTGGCTCCAAAGTGCGCCAAAAACACTTCCATGATGCTCAGCCAGCAGCACCATCTGTGCCACAGGTAACCATCCTAGCATTGAGTAATTTTCAGGCTGAATAGAGTCCGGTTGTGCATGTGATCTCGCTTGCGTGTGTGAACGCTTGTGTGTGTGCTTGTATCCACAAATGTATGTACACCTAGCAAGCAAAACCATTCTTTGCACAACCAATTTTTTAGTCAACGCTCTGCTTTCACACTGCATGCCAACGAAAAAACGTGGGAAGTTCAAAAGTAGCCACAAATCGGTTTAACCGTTGCACGTCCTGTTTTGTTTGAATGTTTTCAATTGGTCCTCTAATATGGGTTTCAAATGTTGGTTCCATTTTACATGACTTTGTCCGAGGCTAATAGTGTTGCCGGCAGATACTTAGAATGTTTGGGGTTTTTTTAGCGATAACCGACCACGAAAATCCCAACCCTCGTGAATCTCATTTCATTACAAACTACAGATATTTCGCGCAGCTGTTTACGATGCCAAAACTACATCGGACCTGATCAAATCCGTGGATCTGTTCATGACGGATGCGCTTGTTATGCCACTTGCACGCCACCCACATCCCGAAGCTCTGGCCGGTATGGTGCGTCAAATAGAGGCGTACAAACGCGAAGGTGCTTATGGCAGAGAACCGGAGCGTTTTGAAAGAAGTAAGATTTTGATGTAGTTTCGATTGAGGGTTGTATGATGTTCGACAGCAGTCCTTACCATGCATGCAGTAATATCCGTCAACCACGGAAAGTTTATGTGCTGCAAATTGTGATGCACTGTTTTGGTCGTACTGAGCCAAGTAGGTAGAACCACAGACGGTCTAAAGTGTGTGTGAAGTCACTCAGTCAAGGCGTTTTGATAGGCACGCCGTCAACGGGCACGCGCACAACAGTCGCCGGGTTATTTTCTGAGCCGTCCGGCTAACCACCACACCAATGGCGGTGACACACGTTCTCCTATTCAGGCACCATAATTCGAGTGAGCCGATCAACCTACACCGAACAACAGCCAGTCGCTTTACTACATCGATAATCTACAAACGTGCGGCACGAAAAACGACAACTGCTCTGTGCACATCGAAAACATCCGTCACGTGTTGGGCGGCTCCTTGGATTAGCTGACGCAAAGAAGTATTCAGCAAGGCCGACTACTTTAGAAGATTCAACTGGTTTTATTTGTTCATAGCCACACCACTCTCGTTTGAACGGTCATGTTTCTACTCTGGTGTAATTGTTCCGGTGAGTCCATACCAAAGAGAAGCACTGGACACGAGTTTCGCTTTTATTAGAGCTCATCAGCAGTGTATATCCAATGGCCGTGCCGGGATTTGAACCCCAGACATCTGACATGCGAGGCGAGCGTGTAACCACTACTCCACCAACCAACGGGTCAATCAATCGTCACAACCAGGACAGTTACTGGGTTGTCGTTCGATTAGTCCGGCAACCAATCACATCGCTGAGATGTGAACACGTTCGCCTGCTCAGACGTGATAATTCAGATATGTCCCACGTGTGCTGGTGGAGTAGTGGTTACACGCTCGCCTCGTATGCCAGATGTCTGGGGTTCAAATCCCGGCACGGCCATTGGATATGCACTGCTGATGAGCTCTAATAAGAGCAAAACTCGTGTCCAGTGCTTCCCTTTGGTGTGGACTCACTGGAATTATTGCGCCAGAACAGGAACACGGCCGTTCAAACGAGTCACGTGACTGTGAATAATATACCTATCCCACGAAACCCCGAAATTGCAATTAACTGGTTTCGTTTAAAACCCAGGCCTATGGTTTTTGCTTTTGGCGGCCCATCCAGAAGAACATTAGAATGGTCGTTGGCTTGTTCGCTGAGCTGGGCAATTTGGTTGCAAACGTTTCATCACCAATCGAGGTGACATCATCAGTGCGTAGTTGTGCGCAGTTGTGCACAACCACTAACCCACCGCTACGCACAACTACGCACTGATGGTGTCACCTCGATTGGTGATGAAACGTTTGCAACCAAATTGCCCAGCTCAGCGAACAAGTCAACGACCATCTACGCTACCTGAGCTACCGACATTCTCCTCTATAGAGAACATTGGAATGTCCACCAACATTCTAGTTGCATAAAGAATTTCCCACTGTTGAACGAGCAGACCGATCGAGGTTGTTTACATTAGTTTTCGCTAAAGCTTGGCTACCGGGGCCCTTTTTTGCGCAGACAAACTCCTACTAGGTGTTCTCACTAATTTATTATGTGCATGAGTTCAAATCTTTCATAGTCTTTCTGTTGTCAACATGTGGAATTCCGGTGCGTTTTTATTCGGTAGCTGGAATAACCTAAAAAAAAAGTACGTTTCAATAGGATTGATTTTGATCCAGACTACGTGGTGTCGTATCGAGTGCGTATGGTTCAGAGGTGTCACTCGGATCAAGAAATACAGCAAACTTTGTTACCGCAGTGGAATGACAATATTCGAAACAGTCTACACTAGCCTTTTCCATGCACGGAAGCCATCGTGAGGAGACGCATATGTACTAGCATTTGCGGGATTCCTCCCTGTTTCATGTTTCACCGTATTGTGTTCAGCAAAAATACTGTCAACAAAGCAAACCCCATCAAACCATTAGTTCTTTGACATAAATCTCCGGTTCTGCTTTCCATTGGGTTTGAAGTCCTGTACTGATTAGCATTGATGTGAAAAACCAAGAAGTCTCCAGATCCAATAAACACCTGACGAACGGGTAACTAGTGACATATTACTTTTTCTTGACTATGCAGCCCCGAACCACCTCAGCAAAACATTACTTATGAAGAGTGAAATTGAAAGTGGCTATGTGAACCATCTCTCCAAGAGCTAACAAATCACCTTTGTTTTCTGAACTCAGAAAAGTAACTTTTGTAGCAGGCTTCATTGAAATCTGTTCATCGGATCAAGAAAGAATTCTTGGCGGTAGGCACACATTCTATGGAGGTTTAAGGGTTGTCAGTAGATCAAAGCAGCAGCAGGATGAAGAAGCATCTTAGATAGCTGATAAGTCATTAGGGTGTAAGGAGCTTGCTATGAACGATTTTCGCGTCACTTTCTTATTCTACCCTCTCACTAGCCGGGATTTTCATCCTTCTGGTGCTAACTAAAAGTCACTTATCCATTAAGTCACAGGGTCCATCAATGCATCCATTTTACGTGAAAGTGGTGTGAGGCCACAATGGACTCTGTCAGGGTGAAATAAATATCAGTTAAGTCACAGCCACATATTATTCCATAAATCTCACTGTAATATCTTTGAAAGCCTGAAAATGTCCTGTGTTTGTGTCATTCCTCTGACAGGAATACAAGCCATAAAGCAAGCAAAAGGACGGCCGTTTTATCGGGAATAACTGATCAAGAAAACATTACTTCACGACTCACCGTTTTGCTTTCTGGTTAACCGCGCAGTAGTTACTAACGCGAAGGACAAGACTATGCTTGGCACAAAATATAATTCCTTATGACAAAGCCAGAT
Source organism: Opisthorchis viverrini (assembly GCF_000715545.1). Classification (NCBI taxonomy): domain Eukaryota; kingdom Metazoa; phylum Platyhelminthes; class Trematoda; order Opisthorchiida; family Opisthorchiidae; genus Opisthorchis; species Opisthorchis viverrini. Next base: position 701,242 of record NW_008751858.1, on the reverse strand, counting down.
GTTGCCTAGAACGAAAATAAAACATTTTCTAACAGATGTCTTATCTTTTCACTTACCTCCCTTTGTACAGGCACGTCAATGTCTAAGAGACCTAGTCAACCTGATTTTCCTTTCGACGTTGGTAGTCGAAAGTTCTCAGCTCTTGACATGGCCACACAGGAAGGTGCTCTGACACAAATGGATGCAACACAGAGAGGGTCGATTTCGGCCACAGAGAGAGTCCCCACAAGACAGCGTTGTCTCAATGACTTTTGTCCTCCTTACGTTGACTTTGCTCGTGGTTTTCGACCATGGATCAATCGTTTTCCCAGTGACTTCAAGGATGCCGTGAAGAAAGACAATGTGGGCATTGTGTTTGGGAGTGTACTGTTCCTCTACTTCGTCAACCTTGCACCAGCAATTACTTTTGCTGCACTTTTGAGTAAGTGTCCAAAAATTCGGGAAAGTTTGATTGATTCGGCTGATACCAAAAGCAGGTGATGGCGTTGTACGAAATATTTACGAGGTGATCGTAAAGGATGCCAATCCTTTGTTCAAGTAGCCTCCTTTGCAGTGCTTGGCTGTAGCTGACAGCAAAGCCTTGAGGGCTGTGGAATTTGCTTTACAACGAGAGGTATTTTTCGGGAGCTGTCTGATCCTCTATAAGATCCAGCACTAAGTTTTTGAGTCTTTTAGGGTGTTCTATAACCTATGCGTTTGACCATGATGACTGGATTCTGGGGAAAGACAATCGTGAATGTAATGGACGAGAGGATATAACTGTCCGCGAAAGATACAGTGTGGCACTGTTTATTAGTTAGCGGCAAATAGTCATTTGTAATGATTTGACAGATTTTGCGTTCCTCCCTCATCGTCAAACGCTGTCAAACGCTCCAAGGTGCTATGCATCAAACCACCAAACTGGACAGGCAAATTCAGGGTACAGCCTTGAACGTGGACGACCGTAACAACAATCTCGGTCACATTATACGATCTCTTTGTCTTATAACTGCCAGTAAATGGGCGATACTGCTGTTTTTTCTCTTGAGAAGGCAATCAGGGATAATCGGTACTTGGTCCTGGTCATCCAAGGGCATTCAATCTGGATGATGATAGAAAGTAGAAGGCAGAAAAAACGAGAGACGGATATTGGTACTTGGTTCCCACACGCATTCTAACACTTCCCTGACTACAAATACCTACCATGATGGCCCGGCGAAAGCACAGACAGTGTTGCTGTTTTTAGTCAGTATCTTCCGTCACCTATGACTTGGCATACGGCCCACTTCATTTGAAAATGTGGCATGCACACTCAGATTCTTCTCAGCCTTCACCACGCCTCCTATCGCGCAAAATATCGCTCTTGCACATTAGGATTCGGTGTGCGTTGTGTAGTAAGCGTCCCCAAATTCTGGTTTACTACGTGCAAGTGAAAATTATCTGCTCTATTATCAAGAGGCACTTTCCTCAGCACTGTGCTCATTTGAACGACCAACTGTGCAGGCAAGAACTCAGCCCTACTTTTCATAAATGACGTCTCAATCTGCTGCAAAAAATTATCTCTCGCTTCATAACATATTCTTCTCTTCTTTCTTCCTCGTTGCCTCGTTTGCATTGGAGTTCGGTACGATATTCTCAAAGCTTTTTAATTAAGTAGTCATTAATTCTGAGCGCCTACGTACAAAACATAATATCTGAAATCTTTCAAGCTAAAAAGGATTGAAGTGAAACAGTAAGCTGGCATGGCAAATGTGAATGAATTTTTTTTAAATCAACACAGGACAAAAGATAAATCCAAAGCGCTGAGCGGGCCATGGGCTTCTGTACACACTGGTTGCAACTACGTATTGCGGACATTCAAGCCATCTTCAGGCAGATGTCATAAATGCCTATACCAAATTAAATGGATTTGAAACTATCGATGGTCACTCAGAATGGAATTTCGTACAGTTTTTATCCGAATTCCGCAAGTGCACTGAATCCTCATATGGGCCAAGGTTCTTTTATCTTAAAAAAATTGACCATCTCTTGTTGCCTTCAGAAAAAATCAGTTATGATGGATTATCGCTAAAACCTAGTGACAAACTGCTTTCAGAAAAGTAGACCCAGTGAAAACATGTCTAAGTCGGATAACTTCTTCATACTGGGCAAGCCGCTGTTTGCACACTGCGGAACTACATTTAGGTTTTCAATGCACCCGGCATGAAACCGGCGAATGTGAGTTCGAATCACCGCTTCACCTCTCTATATCAGTCCAAATGCCCCTGATCCGTTCCTTGAAGGAAAGCTCCAAGTTAATCAGTCTCTCTTTAGAAAAGTGATAAAGATGCCATATGTGATAGCTCAAGCAATCGGAGGTCTGCAGGTCTGATCTCTCCTGATGATATCAACCCTTGAAAGTGGCCATTCTAATTTATTTACTAAATAATCAAGTATGAAACACTCGCCAACTCACCCACAGCAAAATGATCTGAACGTTTTTCTGAAGAAAGAGCTGAGCTTAGCGATTTAAATAAATTCTTTTCAAAAACTTGGCCATATGCTAACCATGAGAGAGAGATGGCTCCAAACGAAGTGACGGCGTCGAACGTGAAGTAGCACTGATTCTTTTTCGACCCATTTGGTACTGGTGTGAATTTGTCGACGACATTCCTCGGATGACCCGATTCTCGCTCTTTTTGATACCGATTTACGTTTGTTCTGTTTTCACACATCATTCAGAGCATGCGAAACAATTAGATTCCACTTTCCGAGATTCCCATAACTCACTACAAATCCTGTATATCAGAGCGCGACTTGAAAATGCCAACAATCAGATTGATCACGTGTTCACTGTTCACTTCAATTTCATTTAGGATCAGTTTCATACCACCAACTGGAAGGCTATACAGTTAGACCGCGGCAGCGTTTACTTTGCCGTATATGTTGAAGGCACTCGTGTTCTCATGGAAAACGCTGAAGTATGGGAGAAAAATAGCCATTTTAGTAGACCAGCAGTCAATTCATGGAGGTCGACCGTATCTTTGTGTGATCACATGTCTTGATACATGGTTCACCGCACAAGCTTTGATAGCGTATACTCGCCCTTATAATATGATTATTGGAAACACGTCATTCATACTGCATGCGTCGTCAATTTTGGGGAACCATACGGATTTCCGTGCTCACGATTAAATTTGTATGTTACATGTTGCGACATGCTTTATGGAGCTGTTGCTTGAATAGCTGAACATTTCTAAGAAGCTTTTACATCAAGTCTTACTCCTCAAGACTCGTCACATTAGATGATAGAGCAGTAGAATACATTCTATGCCAAACCGACTTTATCGAATTTATCGAATAGTTAAGTGACAAGCTGGGTCGCGCGTAGTCATTTCTCTCCGATAATCAGATTGTCAGACTATTGTGAAGCAGATTCTGTGAATCTTGTCAAATTTCCGTCAAAGAGCCTTCCAAGTAAATCAGGGAACTTCTAAGATTGATTTGTTGGCGCACTGTCACTTCAGCCTTAGTCAATCGAGTTGAGGACTAGTATGACTCAGTTAAAAAATAGGAAAGCTGTCAAAGTCTAAATGGGCTTATTAGCCTTAGAGAACCGCACCACACTACGCTTCAAGACTTCCTCCACTAGTTAAAGCCACTTATTTCGAACGTCCTGATATCACACAGAGAGTCACGCCCCAAAGCTCTGAAATGTATTCAGGCATCCCATGCCTATCGAAAGCTATCGGTCGCATTTGACTCCTTTCCATGCGATAAAGTCTAATATAATGAATACCCTGGAACACAACAGAGAGGCAACCGGGCAGTCGATCATTCAGAAAATATCGGTTGCGATCACCCGGTGTTGCTTTCTTACCTTAACTTGAAACTCCATCATAACGTCAATTTTGGAGGGATATAACATTGCTACTTAGTTCACAGAACTCAACTCTGACGAAATTCTTCAAGTCCGACCAACAGAAAGTCCATTTGGAATATTGTAAGGGCAATTTACGGTGAGTTCAAAAGTCTATTACCAGTCTGGGATGTCGTGGCGTTTTGGCAGTACTTCGAATAGACAAACTTGTCATGACGAGGCAGTAATAATTTACTGCGATCAATGTTATTTTCCGCACAAGTTTTTAGGGCAGTTCCAGTAGGGTTAATTTTTTTCTCACGTGATCGAACCGTGTACGTGCCGCAGTCGGTAAGAAGAAGAACACAAGAATCAAGAAAATTGTTCAAAGGCAAAGATGATATGCCACTTTGCTTAAAAATGTAGTACACCTTATTCACTACATCTAGCACGACTTAGGAAACACATCCCACTAATTCAAGCCTATTAGACTTGGCACAGGTAGACTTCAGTACAAAGCCAACACCTTAGCATCAGCCCGTAAAGAAGATAAAAATTTCCTGGATGAATCACTGTTGGGAGGTAATAAAAGTTATGTATTCGATAAAGGTTGTTTTCTCATGGTCAGCTCTCTGTCTGACGACCGTACTGAAAAAAGTGGTCATTGGGAAAGAAGACCCAGAGCTTGGTTTGCCGTCTTCATTGTGCATTATTCGAATGTGTTGGAGTACAGTTTTCTGCCGGTGGAATCAAATTCCGGACCCCAATACTGACTGGTGTTCATAATCACCTTTGTCTCATGGAAATCAGAAGCATGGCCACAGCAAACAGCCACCGTCCGACCATCCTCTTTTGGTCAGTGGGCATACGTAATTGAACGCTGTACGATAAATACTGAATAGCTGTAGATGGCTGCAATACAGGAAGGACTGAAATAGTTTGATGTTTACTATATTTCATCAACAGTACACATCCCCTTGACTGTACCTGGATTTGTATCCCCAAAATCTAAAATTCGTGTATCACTAGTGCAAGGGTGTATATCATTAAAAAAACATGCCAGTAGTGCTGGGTCATGTGTCAAAGCGCAGTTCCTAAAGCAGAAGTTATTAAACCGCTTTGCAGTTCAGTTCACTTTTGTTTTGTCATCCAAACAACGTGCAGGAAACTTCAAGAAAACGCTGAGGATGTTCACCTTTGAAAAATTCTAATTTCGTTTCTGATGGCTTGTAACGGTTAAGCTCATGTTCCTCATTAAACAACTTCGCACTCAAAGGTGCTCTTCTTATCACAGGTGCTCCATCAGCGAAGTTTGGACGAACCTGAACTATCGCATCTGTGCAAATGAGTTTGCCGAATCTTTGAAAATATAAGTGGTTTGCCAAAGCCTCAAATAGGGTCGCAAGTTTCTGGTGGCAGACGCTAGAGCTAGCTCTTTTTCAATTCACTGGTTTCACCAAAATTGAACAATGGTTTTCCTCATAGATATCCGAATCACTGACGTTTTCGGCTGACTGCATAACTCCAAGCGCCGTGACCGGTATTTCGATCAAAAGCTTTATGAAAAGACACAGTGAACAGAACAAGATTCAAATTTCGGTTTTTCGGTTACGAATCTATCACGCGTAATAAATCGGCAACCGTCAGAAATTGAACGAATTTTTGTCAGCCCGGTTGATTTCACTTGCTGATTGACTCGAGATCATGATAGAATCTTGATCTAGGCTTGTTATAGTTACCCGAGGCAAAACACGATATGGGATCATATGAAAACTTTCCAACCCACTGACACAGGAAAACGTGGTTTTACGCTGCGGGCTACCTCACGTCAGAGACAAAAGTGCTTCAGGCTAATAGACACAGACCTAGCTTCCTCAACGAATACAGTGCAACTCTCTAGGCGAATAAACTCATCAATTACACCAACGGGACCAATGCTGACAGTGAATCTAGACAGCAGTCACTGCCACAAAATTTGTGCCAGTAAGATCCCATAGCGTGAAATCTCGACCACCAAGTTGTGAACGCCCTTCCGTTCGCGATTCGCTTTTAATCCACACTGAACAGCATTGCGCCGTCATCGGTGTGCCGAAACGTTCACCGCAAAACGCTCATTTATTATAAGCTGAAGTGTTTGTGTTCACTGACTTGGAAATCTTGTTTTCTTTTTGGGGAAAACAGTGTTTCTTTGTATGCCTGAAGCGAGTAAATAGGGAGAAGGAGAAACTAACCGCAGCAATACCGCGAACAACCATTTTCAACCAATGACTTATCTATCCATACCTTCAAAAACGATGCCATTACACCTCATCCGTCCGCTTGTGAGACGACCGGGAGCATCCCCAAGCTAAATGCCTAAATACACTGAATGAATTTCGCTATCTTTCCGAATATGCAATGAGGAGCAATATCAGATAAACAAATATAACGGAAAAAAGTCCCCATCATCGATATGTCAAAAACAAGCCAACAATACGACCGATCCCTTCCAATTACACAGTCCGAGTTTCCACCTTTCGGTGTAACAGTGCATACGCAAAAACGAAGCTCTATGGTATTCTTGGTTCTGTGCACGATGTGAAAAGAAGCTGCCAGACTCGAATATACAATTGTCTTTGGTTTCGAATTTGTGCTTAATCGTAGACGGACGGATTGACTCATGTGTTACTGCATCAAAGTAGGACTGTGTTCCACCTGCCAAGTCAAAGTCACCTCAAAGTCCTGTCAGAGCAGGTGCCCCAGTACCTGCTAGTAAAACGGTAACGAGATTGGGGCTGACTTACAGAGGTACTGGAATTTTACTTCAAGAGAGAAGATGAGGTTACAACTGTTTGGCACTGCCATAGTTACCTTTACTGAGATTCACTTTCCATCAGCTGATGAATGTCACTCCGCTTAAATTTATAATTTGCGAAGATTTCTGCTTTTGCAGTTGAATATACCCATATTTTCTTCATCCGAGGAATGGTGTGTTTCTTTACAAATTGTGCTGGGTGACCATTTGGGTGAACTATCCAATCCAGACACAAAAGGTCAGCATCCGTGATATGTTTAATGGAGGATTTTCCCTCCCCCTGTCATATACTGTCCTAATCGAATTCATTTTATGGCATGTCGACGAAAATTAAGGAAATGATGGCTCTGGCTGGTCCCAGCGAACTGACGTAAAAATGTTCCATCGTCTCGTAGAGCCAGGTAGATATCCAGAAGGATATTACTACCGATTTCTCCGTGCCTAAGTGTTAATTTGATATTTGATTGAGCGGTGTTCAGTGCCGTGAACGACTTCATTGTTTGCCGTATTGATTCGGTAAACATTGAGATATAGTTTACTTAGGTTTTGTAGAACCAAGTCCGTCCAATCAGCTCTCCCATTCGAATTTCTCAGTTAGACATTATTAAATTTTTTGCGGCATGATAGACTGAGCTGCCCGTGGCGACAGCGTCAGTCTGTTCGAAAGCTCAAACTGACATCCTATGTGCAGATGTTTTGGTTGTTCGAGGGTATTTGATGGTTAACATTGTTGGTGTGAACAAAAATACATGAATTCTTCGGCTTCATAGAGAATAACATTTATGTGATATCTAAACTCGCCCAATATCGATCCTGCACTGCTGGTTCAACGAAATTGCAATTATTCCCAAGTTGTCTCTCACTGGATGGTCGTACACTGTCTCCAGTTTGTGGACCATTACTTCGTCTGTCTGCGCTGATAAGTGTGTGCCATCGACAGGATTAAAACTAAGGAAACCCTTCTTTTGTGTGATTTAGGTGGGTGGTGCAATCGTAACAGCTATCTGCCCATTCGATTCAATCAATTTATCAGCTATAGATTGTGTGCCATAGGCACATTGGTTCCAGCCGCTACAGTTTCGATCACCAGGAAATGGGAAAGTGGAATAAAACATCAAGCCTTGGAGGCGAAGGCATGTTCAGTTTGTCCAGAAATTGGGGAGCTACGCTTTGAAGACGATAGCTTTGATGAATGAACGCCCTTTACTGCGCGACTGGGCCATTTCCGCCAATGTCATTAACCTCTGGCCACAGATCATCTCTCTTCCTACTCGTGATGACGGAAGTCGTGTTTCACGACTCCCAAGTCCATCCGTATTCCCAGCTCACTTCACCATTTCATGCCCTTTATGTATCTACCCATCGGATCCCAAACCCCTGCCCGTTTATCCTCTTTTTCTGTTGGCATTCATCCCCTAAAGCGCATCTCGATCATCACAGGATAAAGTAGTCCTAAAAATGGACTACCTCTTTTGAGAACACAACTACTCCACACCAAACGGTAGTCTTCTACTTGATAAACCACGAATCCGCGCAGCTCTGAATTATTTCTCTCATTTTGGGGTTAGAGATCGTTCGTCTGCTTCCGCATCCTTTCGTGATTCCGTTCTCATCAAAACTGTACTCAATTGGTAATCCATCGAAAATCGAGAGCCTAAAAGCAATTTTCCACATCATTTTAGTGCCAATACTACAAACTGTTCATCGCAGATTGTAGACTACGTCCCTCCGATGTGACTTCTAGTCGGACAGCACATGGCTCAGTCAGTCACCTCATACTTAAAGCATATTCCGGAGTCCCCCTTTCCGCAATACCCCTCTCGTGTTCTTGCATATCGAAAACTCTCTTCCATTTGACCCGTATGACTAGGTAAAAGTAAAATTTGTGACCAACTTTTGTGTGTTATTACGACCACAAGGAACATAATACAGACAATGGTTCAGCTGCCATGCCACCCAAAGGAATCACGAGGGTAATATTCTTCAAGTTTATTCAAGCCTAGACAGAGGCACTCGGGATGCAGAGGCCAGGTAGGAACCAAGAATTTTTCGCCATCACCCTAAACATTGAACCACCCCGAAGTATTCCACTGGCAAGGTTTCGGATGTTTAGTTTTAGTACTTCAGCTGGATGATGGCTACTTTAGATTTGATCAAATTCTCGATACTACTGTACTCAGTTTTTTAAATGAGCTACTGGATCGGGATGAACCTGAGTTGTGGCCACTGCAATCAATGCACACCCCAAAAGTAAATGTTTTCAAGTAATGCACTCAGATATTTATGCGTGCAAGTACATGTACTCGCATACACTTGTAATCCTTCACCGTCCTGAATAAGCCTTTCGTTTTGTCCAGTTAGTTTGTATTTTTGCTTCTCTGTGTGACATTCAGACCACATGTGCCCAAAATATGCCTTGCAGACACAGTGTGGTAAAAAGCCGGCACTGTATATTTGCACGACTAAGTGGAGCTTATTAATTATTCGCCGGGCGACGTGAATCTCTTGCAACTCCGTTTCACAACCGTCCAACTCTGTCAACAGTAGACTAGGTACTGCAAAGACTGAGGCTGCTGACAGAAAAGCCACTTTTGCGGTGGATACCCATTCCTTCTATGGAGAACCTCACAGTCAGATAGTGCTGAAGAGTGGCTTTTCCCCGACTGGGTGCATTACATTTCTTTACTTATGATGGTCCATGAGAATCCCCAGAGGGAAAGTTCCTGCTGGAAAAGGCTCTCTTAGAGGGATTTTATGTCGAATACAAAGACAGGTGTTTGAAACTGTATGACTTTGATTTCTCTGTTTACCCCCTACCCCTTCAGATTCTCAAGTTGATAAAGGATTCACTGTGAGTGTCACGCTGGTTTCGACTGGAGTCTACCTCATTGTGTTCACATTATTCGCTGGACAACCGCTGGCATTTATTGGTATTACGGGTCCTATGTTCATTTTGGAGACCTCCCTTGCTTCGGTATGTTTATGCTTTGACACTGTTCATTCAGCTTTACTTAACCTTGCACTCAGTGGACATGATATGACTATACCGTAGCCTTGTTTGACCGCACCTACGCCTTACCGGAATTTGACCTTCTATTAACAACGCTGTATTGGTATAGAAGTAATACGCTACTCATAGGGTTACTGAGAATTTTTTGAAAGCCCACGACCGGTTTTGTTCACGTGGCGCAGTCTCCGAGTTTTCATCAACCTTATGCTCTACTTGAACCTCATAAACAAGAGTTTCAGCTGGATTCCAGGTGAGTCTCAAAACAAAAGTTGCTTGCAAATAAGTGTATTTTGTTAATTTCATGCAGTTGGGGTTGAAGGTAACTCGGGGGTTATGCCTATCTGACGAGCTCCGAACAAGGCGAGATCAATCGCAGTCTGTTGAGGAATTTTCAGCAACCTTATCAGTGGTGTATTACGTCTATACATGTAGCACCATATCTCGAATAACGTAGCAACTGAAACATGAGGCGGCTTGGTGCAGCAAATTCAGTTGCTTGAAAACACCATAAACGAGAGATTCAGCTGGGTTCCGAGTGGGTCTCCCGCATAACCAGAATTGTTTGCAAATGAGTGTATTTCGCGTACGCTACACTAGGTCATTTGTAATTGCTGGACTGCCAGTCCTGTAATGTAGGTCACAACCGCAGCAGACACTGAGTGTACTTATCACCAAACGCAAAAATGTTCAACCGGTTTGCCCCAGTTTGTTGTCAAATAACGATCTCACTAATCAGATCAGTACCACATATATGCTGTGTGAAGGTCTCAGATGACGACTGTCAATCCTGTACCTTTAGCCAGGTACCCGTGTTCAATGTAACCTCAGAAATCGCACTCCTACAGTTCCAAGAAATAACATAGTGTGTACAATTGACAGTGACAAGGAATGTCTCCGGGGAAGTTCCCTGTTATACCTGAACAACAAACAAAATAGCTGGTCGATCTTGCTAGGTCCTTACGTTCAAAGATTCCGCAAAAAGCGACTGTTCTGGCCGCAGAGCAGCTGATGGTTTTAACTCAGACAGAGCATCGAACTTGAGATATTGAACTGCAGCACGTCACATTTCGCCCTATCTATTGATTATTTTTAGTGTAGAATAGGATAACAAACACAGTAGTTTGTCTTCCTTTAAATCTAGTCAAATTTCTGCTTCTTTTCACATACGCGAACAAAATGACAGGAGACTGTGTTGTGAACATTGACTCTATTCTTTACGAATTCCTGAAGACAAACGTCCAATTTAAATTTATGAGATCACGAAAAATCGTCACTTCATATCTTCCTGGAAAACCGTAGGGTTCCGGTATGATTCCAAAATGCTCGCGGTCGACTAGTATTTACACCCATAAAAAAGGCCTACCAGGTTTTCTTCCTGTGAAGAAAGAAGCGTTACTTTGCTCAATGGCGCTCTTTTCACTTTAATTCATTCGGAAGATAGTCAAGCTGCGCACCCCTAAACAGAGAGATTTGCTCCAGCAGACAGACGTGCCTTAAATAAATTATGTTTCCGGCTACGCTGATGCGGATAAATAATTGCTCCACATATTACCGGTCGACGAACAACTGAAAGCAGTTGTCTGATTTGTAGGTGCCTCTCGACTATCCGACATGATGCAATCTCAGCGGAAACAACAAGCTCTTCTCACTATCCGCAAAATACAAGTAATCTGCTCAGGAAGAAATGTCCCACAAGTCGCTTGTACCCTTCACTTGAGAGCTTGTCTCTCGCAAAACGGATCAATATCGAACACAGTGATGTGAACTGTGCGGCTGAAGAATGACAGACGCTATATCTGGCCAAGGTGTAAGTTATCTACAATACTGATCAGCCAGTCATGACCGGGTGGCGAATGGTTCTGATACTAACTGGAAGGTTACCGACTACCTCGGAGGTTCGAGGTATGAAATTCTGGTGGGTCTAAAGGCGGGTTAAACATTTGTGCAGCGCTTTCGCGCATTCAAGCATAGACGAATGTCACAGCATGAAATTTCAATCAAAGCTTGTCTGATTCACCTGTCTGGCTACAATGAATATTTCTCCGTGGATGAGAACTAGTCCCAAAATAACCAATAAATGCCCATGCACTGCGATACCAAAGAATGGCGTGATTAGGGTTTTTCTGTGACCACCCAGTACATTTAAGATGATTGTAAGTGCAACACTTGGTCTAAAATGATGACACTACCGTTCACTATACACATAACCCTTTACGCCATTCCTGTACGATAAATAGGGTAACTCTAAAAAACAGAAAAGTCCCAGGAATCGGAAACCCGAGAGTGAGGAACGTTTTTGAATTTTTCATACGTACATGATTGAATTTCTCATGAAACACTTTGACGATTGGACCGGGAAGAAGGAACATGCCCAGGAGACCAATAAATCCTCTTAATGGTATACATCGTACACCAGTGGCAGCAAAAAAGCCCACACAGCAGACGGCAGTCAAACTACAGTAAATTCACAATGGAGTTCTGATCTGAATGAAAATCACACTGAGTAAACCAGCATACGTGTGCATAAGTACATGTGTGTGTGCGTACACGGGCGCGAATGTTTAAAGGACCACAAAGACAATACGAGCGCCAAACAGAAAAGGAACCGTGGCACAAATCCGACAGCAGGAGAAACAAAGGAAGCGCTAAATATACATTGTGAAAAGCAACGAGTTACTCAATTAGTTGGGATTATGCGCGTTTCGCACCAAGTCTGTACTATAAGCGTTTATGTAGATACAGAATCATATATCCAAACACTTTTCAATCCTGAAAAACACCCTAATCACGAGATACATTTGGCGGATGTACTCGCGTGTGTTAAACGTGCTTCGGTGCCAAACACGGAATGCCTCGTCATTAAGAGGTCCGTACTCCTGAAAATGATATACAGTTCGCTTTAAAAACTGCTCCATCTACAAACCGTTTCCTAACTTAATGAGGTGTGAAGCTCTATATTTTAATACGATTGTTTTCTTCAGATTTCAAAGTGACTAGCATAAGTGAGAAGTATGACTGATGATGTAAAGCGACAGTGTGATGACGGTTTTTGATTCGAAGTAACCGAATGGAATATTGGTATAATAAAGGACGGTTGGTGACGTGAAAACCATTAATCTGCGTCTGTCGAACGTTGCTGCTTGGTTTACTAACCATATATGAAACAGAAGTGTCTTTGTTTGAGGCTGGAGTGTCTAAACTAGGAGGTGCTCAGGACAAATTTGGAATATGAAATGATCCGTAATACATGTGCCTAATGCTGTCTGTGAGAGGCAACGAGTGAATACTATTCGGACCCGTTCCATTCTTTCTTCCAACGTCCACCTCAAGCATTAGCTTAGTCTAGTGATTTTAGATAAACCCACAGAGAGTAAGCAATGAAGATATCCTCGGGCACTCATCACTCATTTTTGTTCATTCTTCTCGGTGTGCTAAATTCGTCTCTATAGGTTACAGTCCAGCATGCTCTCTGGGACACCTGTATCTTCCATTGATGATCATGCTTTTACGAGGAGTTGTCATTTTGTTGGTCAGTTATTTGTTTTCTATGAGTCGTTGGCCGTAACTGGCCGTCGCAATGGAATAATCTTGTCAACCAGTCTCTTCTCAGTTTACCGATGCCAAAAGTTTTGGTTCCTCAGAAAGAAAGGTCGCAAACGTTTACGAGTTACAATATTTTCAATCAAAGGAGCTGTCGTTCAGACGTACTCCATTATCTTCTTGTTCAAACAGAACCATCGATTCAATGAATGCCGACTATACGACTGGAACACTAGGGCGTCCGCTTGAAAATGTGAACCAGAAGTAGAAGAATCCAGATATAGCCCAGTAGTTTTAAAGGGAATGAGAGATGTTGCTGTATTTCCACAGAAATGACGCATCAAGACTACAAAATAGTTACTGGCTACCTGTTATGGTATTCAAGGTGGATGAATCGTTAAAACCGCATAAAAGGAGCTGATTAACAATAACCTATCTAGTACTGTTAATGATGCAATTTCATATGTTAACAGGCAGGGTTCAGCCCCTTTTTCTTCCGATGACTTGGACGGGCAAATTAGCGTTTGGGAGAACAGCGCATGCTTTACAACGCAACCATATCCCTCTGACTGAAACACGCAGCTCTTTAGGCAAAACAACACGTTTCACTCCGTGTTGAGGCTACATTTAAACTAGCTGAAAATTCCACTGTCCTACTGACTTAACACTGAATTGTGATACTTCGTCCTCACTAACATTTTCTCTTTCATCTTGGCACCAGCTTGTTTTAAGGCAATAACTCATGTGACCAAACTTCGATCTTGAGAGTTCAGTCAACACATTCTCCAGGCCTCAACAACTGTGCATTTGCAGCTTACCGGTGCAAGAAAGGTTTCAAAAATGCCGCTAGTATTCTAAGGCCTAGTTTTTACCACGCCCTTCTGACGACCAAAATGTCTTTGTGTTTCAGACTGTTGACCAGTCGTCTTTTGGCGTATTTACCGAGCTTAGTGCGGCCGGTTTAGTTTGTCAGAAAAGCCGTTATTATTTGCTTATTGGTACGCTTCATTCTACGCTGTCCCACCCCACACTGTTCTTCATCAACTTTTCTCTCAGATAGCAAAGACTGCCGGAGTACCGCTCATGCAACTCCGCTTCTGGACATCCATATACTGTGCTATTTGCGGTTTTTTCTTCATCACACTCAACGCATCCGTGCTGGCCAATCAAATCCGACGTTCGGTAGAAGAGGTTTTCAACGCCTTTATTGCATTCTTCTTCCTTCTCAAGGCATTATTCACAATGTTCCGGGTAAGTGCAAAGCTTCGTTATGCAAATAGGCTCCTAGTTGTATGCGGATCGCGGTCAGCCACCTACAGATTAGCTTGCATGTTAGCGAGCATCCATGAAAGCTTATACGAGGCATGGAGGATCTCTGCAAATCATCTTTGATCTAACAGACAATGAGGCAAAAATCGAGTTTAATTCCAGGTGCGCCTCGTCAGGGTGGCGCACAGAATTAGGCGGCTGGATTTATGTGTTTTTAAGTAACCTGGTGCTTTATGATCCAAATCCAACCATGAACAATGCATGTAAGCCTTAGTAAGGACTTTGCTGGTTGTAGCCGCGTACGATTTTATGGAAAGATCCAGTGATTTATAATCTCATTGGAATATAATGTTTGACGCCTACCGTTGTCTTGGATCTGCCTTCAGGATCGCTCCTAAGCAACATTCCCATGGGTCTAGCATTATAGCGAGAACTTTTGTATCCTACAAAACCATACAATAAACATTCATTGGTTCAGGATGGGGATTAATGCCTCAGCAGACAAACACCATATTGGCAATGGCTTTACCTTCAGCCTGCTTCTTCACCTCTGGAAACATCAATAGACTCCAGTTGGCACCACTCGACGTTGCTTGCTCGGTAGATCGACGCCGAGTCTCATATAGGATATCGTTTGTTCGAACGTGTTACACTTATGTAGCACATATCCAGGCTAAAGGAACTTACGACTGCTTGGCTATTATTAAGCTTTCGTTTTATGGTTATGGTCAGCTATATTTTCCTCCTCCTTGTTCGCTAATGACCACAGTTCGAGTTTGTCTGCCAAGCGCAAAAACTATCGACTCACCTGCCAGCAGTGGCTGATTATCACTGTGATGGATGGTCCATTTTGAGTCTCAGCAGTGCAATTCCGATCCAAGATGCTGAGCCCACTCGAGTGTTGCAGATGTCAATACATCAGGATAATAAAGAACAATGACAACTGTAGGAATGGAGAATGGGGTAGGACAAACGGACACAACTGCAAATATGTACTCATTTGGAGAATATAAAAACCAACAGAGCACGACGAATCTATCGGATGCATCCTGTAACTTGTTGTCATCGGACATGACCTATTGATAGACAGGATAAACACAGGATATCAAAAAATCCTCAAATTGTAATTACTACCAGTGAAAGGAAGAATGCCTTCGCTGCGGAGTCATTTATTAGAAAATGCCAACTAACCGGTTACAGACTATTGGACAGAGAAGCGAAACTCTCATAGGCATCTTGTTTACAAAAACTGAATGTCCATCCTCTCTTTGAACGCGGCTTCTTGAACGTTTCTGAATATTCAGTGACCGTTGCTCAAATTCAAGCAAATGCTACAAAGCGACTCCACAAATTCCGTAATAGATCTCACTTCTCAAGAGACGCGAAGCAGATTTACGACAAAACATATTGCTTGCATGCCTCCCCCATCAATAGTATCACCATTACACCAATAGACTACTGAACTAACACTTATCTTGAATCTCTAGTAGCGAACAGGGGTAATCTTGAACCGCAGGTTTCTGTCGTCCTTTGGAAATAAGTGGGAAATTGGTCCTCGTTTAGCACCCTCTGCAACAATTTCCCCCGCCCCCGACTTTTATTCGTTTCCACAGTTCAGCCACAATATAAGTTGACTTTAGGCTCAAGTTGACATCAATAAATGACCAGTTACATATGAGCAGAATGTCCCACCCGCAAACAACTCAACACAGTAACCTTGAATTAACCAAAATACCAACACCGAAATCTCAAGTAGCACGGCACATTCAAGACGTTAATATGATGGGCAGTTTTCAATCGTTCTATTACAACATGATCAAGGAAAAGCAACCTGTTAGAGAGCCTCTTTGATTCTTCTGTACGTTAGTTCTTTGTTATGAACCTGTAATGGTCGAGCTTGATTTGATTGCTCGACGGTTTCAGCTGTGTGTGTGCGATTTTCATCGGCCTAACTAACCAGCTTCCACCAGCGAATGCATCGTGTAGTGTTCATCTACTGTTGGTTATCTGCTATGGTTTATCCAACATCTACTATAAGATACACGGCCTTCTAGTGTCCGGCAACAGTATGCGTGAAACAGAGCTGGCCTTTTTTTCTAAATATTTTTACTCAAATACAGCAAAGCTGTTTTGGTATACACACCATCCCGTGAACTATCGGATGAATTCCGAAGGTGCAGGCATGCATTTCAGCTTGTTCGCATCAAACAGAACCTCATACAATGATCAACGCTTGCTCCAATTCAGTTAATCCCATATGAATCCCCATCATCTACGGACGTTGCGTCACAACTCTCCTACAAGACCCGTATGGCCATCGCGGGCGCCACTCTATTCCTCGCCTTCATCAAACTTCAATTCTGTCTAATTCTGGCACGGATAAAGGGAGGAAACTATTTCCGTCGCATAGTAAGTCTGGATATGTCCAGAGAAATCTTTTTTCAAACTTCCCTTTCTGGAACAATGAGGCCTGTTCAATGGCTGATCGGCTGGGTTTTTATTATGTGGCGCATGGTGGGAGCTATCTTCCATAAGTTTATGGTCTTCGTATCCTTATCCTTTGGTTCATACACTAAGCTCTTCTGATTCATCACCCCGTATAGCGACATTGTTATACCTCCGTGAATTGTGCCCTGCTTGTCCCAGCTTGTCTGTTCCTAAATTGTGTCCTCCCTAAAATACCCGGTCGCTCTGTCCCGAAAAGATCACTACTTTCAGTCAGAAAAAAGCAACACAGACAAGTTTTATTGAGAACTGTTTGTTCAACTTGCAGTACTTTTTTGTCTAGGAATTCCGGGTCAAACTGGTTTCCGATCTGGTTAGAGAGATTGAGCGCCATGTGGTATGCAACGTGAACAGCTTAAAGCCAAAATACAGCGTAGTGGAATAAGGTCTCATTATCTGACGTTTCGGGCTGCTCGATAGAGAAGCAACTCCATCTGGAACCTTTTTGGTAAAAACATCATCAAGAAATTAAATACGGCCAACCACGAACATATTGATAGGATTGCCCAAATATGCCCACATTCAAAGTGCATTTATTTACTCAAAGTGCCCTAACCGAATAACCCTCAGATGACAAATTGATCGTGTGTCATTCCTATGAGCCACCATGTCGCCTAGTTTGGCGACATAACTCGTAATGGGTTGAGTGATAGGTACCATACGACAGGCTGTTGATTATCTGTTAAACAATGCGTAACACTGTGGTTCTGAAAGTCTCTTAGACCACAGCAGTAAACCCATTTTGCTTGTACAAATCTGGGTCGTAAAACCAGACGGTAGCCGACTGTAATGTGTCCAAACTTTGGTCTCTGAGAATAACGTACTAACAAAAGGTCACTCGATAAATGACACGATGTTCATGTCTGCGATGTGAGTTGAAGCCAACAAGTTTCAGAAATTAGCTAGTGGCTGTCATTGTCACATCCGTCTTCTCATACTCACTTGATTAATTATTTCACTTCCAAACACCACTCACTCAGCATGAACTGAAATATAACTTTTGTGTTCACTCTCGGATATTTTCGCCCACACTATTTAGCGATCTTCCAGTCCCTCGCACTTCACACCGCGAGCCACCTTAGGCTGATCAGTACTTGAACTATTCCAGCGCACCTGCGGCATGAGGTGAAATTGCGAACTGTAATGGTGCACAGCGTCTGCTCAACTGAGGCCACAACCGTCAATTTAGATGATCACGAAGACATTGCGTGATACTAGCTACCCAGAGTAATTCTTGAACCAACGCACCCATTCGCTGGTAACTTATCTCCATCAATAGAGCTCCAAATTCGAGGCCTCCTTCACTAACCGATAACCGTTCAACGTACGAAGGACATCCTGACGTCGATGACCCTAAGGATCTTTCAACATCAGTTCCACTGACCGTATTCCGCTGAACCAGTTGGTTCAACTAGTGCACAACTAATCAGTCTGGCAACACAAGACCTACCTAAGAAAAAATAAAATAGTGAAAGTCACGTGCTCGATCCTGCAACTATTGTTGTTTTCACATCGCAGCACTTACATGACCAGAACATGTTGCGTCACGTCTGGTATGCCATTTTTGACATCACCAGACTCCAAGCAAAGCAAAGGCAGATGCCGTCTATCTGAAGGTCTCACACATTTCGCCAGAAATCTATACAGATGGATGCTTTTTTGGCACGCTCATTAAGTTGGTTGAAAATTTCCACAGAAATATGAACAAACCGGTTCTTTTATTACTACTGTACAGAACGCTGCCATGCCAACCAGCCCGTACGTTTAGCTTTCGGGAGCGTGTCTATCATGCGTGCATACAATCAACCGCACCAAACGAGGTTTCGCATCTTTTATAACTGTTGCCCAACCTTACCTTTCTTGTTGAGTAAGCGTCGTGTATGGTGTACGGCAAGATTCAAGTATTTGCGTTACTTGATCACGACCACTTTCCCTTGTCAGGGACCATTGAACGTCAAGTTATGGGATACCGACGTTGCATCACGTCTCGTGAATACCACTGTTCTGAGGCAACAGGCCATATTTCTGAAGCGTGACAGAAATACATTACGTTAGACAAACTATTTATGATCGTAGTGAATCCTTGTACCTAAAAGTTATTTGTTGTCACCCTGAGCAAGGTTGTCGCTCAAGCGTTTTGGAGTCAAAAACGGAAGACAGGTGACTATCAGGACCGTTTCATGTTGGTTCGTCCTGCAGTGCACCACTTGTCAACTTTGTGCTTCAGGTTTTCTGATTCCATCTCTGTTTGTTGTTGTGATCCCCTGACAGATTCGAAAACTCCTCGGAGCACTCAATGTTCCGTTAGGTATGGTGCTAATAGCCGTGCTGAATCAAATCTTCTTCTTGGGGTTTGAATTGCCCATGGTCAACATTCCTCCGTCGAATCAAATCAACGTTTCCCGGTGGGTTAATTTTCCTAACTACGACCTGTTAAACCTGTATCCAGTCAATGCAGTGGGACTGGTACATGGAGTCGGTTTCGCAATCGGTTTCACAATGTCGATCATCGTATTCACCGAGGCTGCTCTGAATGGGTAAGCAAAACGAACATATTTTATCTAGTTTCCACAGTCGAAAATAAAATGGTGCTTAACAGTGTTACTTATAAGCCTGGTGAACTCTTGCCAGTTTTTACTCTCAGAATGTGATCCAGGAAGTCTCTAATTGAGAGCTTCGTTCTCATATGATTTATACACAGTCTGCGCTTGTTCTTTTATCTTTAACTCCTTTAAAGTGTTGCTTGTTGTTACTGGACACTTTTGGTTAATATTAGACGACTAGCTTCATTCATATGACCTCAGTTCTGTTTCTTGAGTATTTTGTAAGGGTTTTCACTTGTCTGAATATTGGTTTGATTCAGCTGTTTATCCACTCAGACAAACATCCGATTTCTGTTCACTTGTCAGACTATTCTTTCGAGATGATCACCGGGTTTCAAGGGCATGTAATTCACTAACCTGGTAAGCTGGTTGGTAGACAGGTGGCCGGGGGAGCGAAGCCCGAACTTGTTACCACACGGGACACGTGACTAATCTATCGGTACATACCTTATGGGTTCTAAGAAGAACGAGTGTGTTCGGGTGCCTAAACTTTCTCATAATATAAACATACCCGTACTAAAACGTCCGAGCAACTTCAAGCCTATAATCTTCTGGTTGTTGGGCCCGCCGAGAGGAAATCTGGGTAACGGTTTCTGACTATTCACCAGTTGTTAGGTTATCGTCTGGATAAGTCAACGGCTGGTCCGCAGCTGGTTTCACGTTTGGCTTTCCCTCATCCTCCCAACCATTAGGGACAGATACATTTGTATGCTCCCGCTAACAAAAACGAGATGGGGTAGAATGCTTTCTGCAAGATCATTTACCCTCACGAACATGCTGGTACTCTTGCATCCAGGCTATTTGTTTCAACGCACATTTATCTCTTCTGGACTCCAAAAATATCCAATCGCACATACGGTATTTTTTAACCGCTACGAAAAAATTAACCGCACACTGCTAGCTTGTAAGACTGAAAATTG
The DNA here is from genome assembly GCF_000715545.1 of Opisthorchis viverrini. NCBI lineage: Eukaryota > Metazoa > Platyhelminthes > Trematoda > Opisthorchiida > Opisthorchiidae > Opisthorchis > Opisthorchis viverrini. Next base: position 680,784 of record NW_008751858.1, on the reverse strand, counting down.
TTCAAGAATGATGAGTATTCACTTGTTTACAAATTATTTTGGTACTTATTTATTTGTATGATGATGATGGTGTTTATCGGCCCATCTACTCTCGACCGAAGGGTGTTTCTTGACAGCCTGCAATTCGCACATAAATTCAATCACATCGATTCCAGCCCTGAAACCTTTTCCCAACATTATTTCCCAGCTTTTCTCTCAAGAATGGCATTTAATTCGCTGCGCTGGATGAAGCAAAGTGGTGTGAAATCGCAATAAAAACTTGCGTTCATGCTATTCATTGATCGTGAAACGTTATGGCAGAATGATCACAAACCTCGGGATAGGTATCACTGTGTGGTTTTAATCTGGATCTTCCTTATAAGCCTAAATAAAGTTGGTGACCACGGTTGGCTGGGCATTTAGAGAATCTACAACACTTGGACTGGATCATCTTGTTTAATTTTAAACCCTGCTCATCAGTTTGTCGATTATTTTGTGCTAAACGGTCGGACTGTTCATAGGTAGTTCAAGTGCATGCACAATTTAATGGTTTGTTGGACCAATAACGATAACTCATACAAATATGTGCATCATAAAAGAACAAGAGTATTCACCCGTCCTAATGAATGTTATTCGTGCTCCAACCTAACCCATTCGAAAGGGCTTTCTGTTGTCCTCTAGCATCACAGCCATGAAGAACAAGGCAGTCAAACCCAACGTGTTTGTCATGGACTTGTTCCTGTTGACAATCATCTTCCCAGTGGTCAGTGGTCTCATGGGATGGCCGTTTGTTTCCGGTGCAACAGTACGAACAATGAGCAACCTGGTGGCCCTGGTCAAGCTTGACCATGCACCCGCACCTGGGATGCCCCACAGGTATGTCTGACTGTCTACAAATCTACTGAATACATGTTTTAAAGTGTGAAGCAAACAAGCTGACGTGTACTCACTTCAGTGTCTTTTAGGAGCAGCCTGCACTCACTGCTACACAGAGTAAATAAACATCAAAACTTTCAAATGCATGGCTTGTTGCCAAAACCATCACCGGCACACCGGCAGCCGTGTTTCCAGACAAACCCCAAAATGACCGCTGGGCTATCGCTTAACTTTTGAGGAATTACCGCCGGCTAAAGTTTCAGTTACGAGCGCTCAACTTAGGCAGGAACAACGAAGGATTCAGACATCGTAAAATCCAATCAAATACTTTTGCAAAAATAAGTTACTGTTTTCCCTCAACACTGAAAATTTATCTCTACCGCAAACCGTAGAAAGGTGAGTACGCATCTAGAACACTGGTACTTAGTCCCTTAGGTGGTCCGATAAGTCATCTTAGGCGGTATGTGCGAGGTTAGTTGCTTCCACAGATCTGTGAAGTTTCCACTTAACGCCAGCGCATAGTGGGTAGGCCTTGAGCAATTTGAGTGGAGTCGGTTGTGGTTTTACGTGCAAGCTTCTGCCGCCAGTGTGAATCTGAAGGTATAATACGGACAGTAAGTATGTGGTGACCTGCTGATGGCCAACAGCATTGCCAAGTACGATTACGTGCGTATATAAACGGAAAATAATTATTTTACGTTCACATCACTCTCGTTTGAACAGTTCTTCTATCCTTGGCAATCGATGTGGGTAGTCGTTCGGTCAGCTGGACTAACCAGTCACATCCCTCAAGCGTGAAAACGTTCGTCTGTTCAGATGTGTTAAAGAGAATGCGTGCAGTGTGCTCTGGTGGACAACTGGTAATACGCTTTCCTGGCATGTCAAATGTCTAAGGTTCAGGCTCCAGCACGGCCAAGAATATACACTCCTGATGAGTTCCAGTAAGATTGAAACTCAGGTCCAATGCTCCCCGTTTTGGTACAAACCTACCAGAACAAAAATTATCTGAACGTGAATTCTACAGATCAGGCATCGAACTACAGCCAACAATTACTTCACCCCAAGATGCTGGCCTAACCAGTCAATCCTCCCAGTTTCAACGGTATGCCGCTGATACGACTGATAAATTACCACACAATCTGGAGGGTGCTCATTAGAATCCATCAAGGAGAAATGTATGGCTGATGGTTGCGTAGCTACTGGAAACGTCATCTGGTGGCAGAACACCATAGAGGGTTAGGTGCTGGCACAGGAAAGCAACAAATTCCGAATTATAAAGATGCATGCGCAAATTCGAGGCACTGCACTATCCTCAGTTAAACCCCATCGTGTTCAACGCATTCGATAACTGTTCGGATGTTGTTTCTAAATAGAAGTGGATTATTCAGATATCCTATAAATGTCTGGGCATATATAACTTATTTCGACGGGATTAGTAATTATCTGGACTGCTTCAGCCATCTTCACGTAGGTTGACAAAACTGGCCATTCAAAGTTTACTCTTTTCACATCTGTGAGTACTACGCTCCAGGCCTATCCAGGTTTCTCTGCTCAATATGGATAAGCAATCGATCACGCAGTCGTCGCTGTCTCGTAGATGATGAGCCTGCACCCTAGATCCAGTAGCCGTCATTTAATGCACATGAGCCATAATTATTCGCGTGTGTAGACTTTGCAGTTCATGTAGTGTTTCAGTTCCCCCAAATTTACATAAGACCACCGAAAGAGTAATGGAGAAAATACACATTTGTGAAGCTAAGCTTATGTAGTCGTCCGCTTTTGTGTGCTGAATAGTCACCCCGACGCTAAATAATCCAGATGCCAAAGATGAATCGATAACAACTCAAGTGATTGACTGAAAATGGCCTGTACGAGTGTCATCTCTTCATTGGTAGTGTAATCCATAAGCGATCGTAAAGCCTGCGCGTGGAACAGAACGATTGTGTGATCACTTATTTCAGTATTCTCCACAGAAGGTCAGAACGCCTTAACACTGGCTTGTTGATTTTGGTCTAACTTAGGGGGATAATCCTTCATTAGCTTCGACCCGTCTTTGTTTTGTAAACCGTTGATTCCTTCGGTACACCTTCCTGCTGTTACCAAAGTATGACACGAGAGATTAGGATAGTCGGATTCGTCTGAGGTGATTAGAAATACGATTAATTCATAAATGCACGGGCACACTCAAAAAGACACCCTACCTCATGTTTACGCACCATAGTCTTAGCAAAATCGTAAAAGATTCCATTGGGCTTTTGAGTCTGCACGCTTTAAAATTGATTTGTAAGTTTACATGGCACTACCTAGTATGTATGTGACCAAACACAACTTCGTCGAAAGCATTTATCCGCATTGATGTATCCTGATCCAAACAAACTGATTCTGACACCCAGTTCTCACATGGCTCTCAGACATTCAGTCCGTCTGAACTGCAGATATTTGGAAATTTATTGCCTATGCCGTTTGAAGCAATGCTGTTTCGAATAACACTCACTCGCCTTATCCAAAATCAACATCGTTTCACGCTTAAGGCGTCACTTTTGAACACTAAAATTCTAGTGTGACATTATCCACTATGTTGCTCCTACTGCCAGTTCGTGATTGCTGGAAACTTGATGTTTGACTGGATATTACAAACACCCGTTGATCAAAATATGGTCTATGCAATAGGGGACAAACGCTGGTTCGTGGCTAAACAGTGTAACAAAACATGAACTGTGTCACACCAGGACATACTCTTCACAAAGATACGGTCCACAACCGTTAGAGTTCAGATGGAGGTGGGTTTTATGATTTTCAAATTATCCGAAAGATTGGAATGGGTCTAGTTTAGCCAACTGTAGGACAATGAATAATGTAAACTGATGGTCCTTGGGGTACTCCATTGTGGATTTCCTGTGTAAATCAATCAGTTTTTTCAGTCCGTATTATCAGACTCTTCCTCGCTCCCTCACTTAGCTGCGGTTTTTGATGGATTTTCGTCTCCTAACCAGAAAACAGCCCAGAAAACAAGCCCAAGCTGGATGGCAAACTATAACCACGAACACCACCAAACATGACAGCCGTGCATCTTGGTTCTGCGAGTATCAGTAGTTAAGGCTCCTGGCTGACCTTGCTGCCTCCTTAAGCCAGTAGGTCTTAATTATCATCTAGAATTATCCACCCCTAAGCTAGTTGAATCCCACGACCCATCACGATACGCTAATATACTCAGGTATGAAGAACTCAAAGGTAGGGTTCTGTCTGTTCCTGTACTTCCACAGTTTATTATCATATTTCTTATGCTGCGTACGTTTCACGTTTAGAATTAACAGGGAAAGTGTAAGTGATACTTAGTACGCGTCTGAATGGTATAGCGTCACTCCATGTTTATAAGATCAGTTCAGCTGTCAAGATAGCCAGGGTTTGCTGAAATTCGAGACCACTTTACGCACAGAAGATCCGGGAGGGTAGCTTTCATTGAGGTTACTAGTGTTTGCTATATTGTGCTCGGAGCCGCGGTAGTTCTACGCAGTGCTGTACTACAAAGCAACATTCACTCCAGGAGTTATGTGAAGCAGTTCAGTGCGAAATTGCACGATAATCCGACTTAGGACAATCGATTGAAGCAGTGATATTTCACAATGATCGTGATTTAAACGGACATCCGATACCAATCGCAGAAAGCCTTCGATAAAGTTATAGAGCACTGTACGAACCAGATATGGTTTATCTAAACATGGTAACGAACAAACCGCATACGCACTCGAATGGTTGGCAGTCTCTATGCATGTCTGGACACCTAGTTCGATTCAATGAGAACACCATTCTGGTTCCTTTGTTCTAACACTAGAGTTACGCAAACTAGCGAAAAGTAGACGTGCCTTTAGGTACCTATTTTCTGTTCATAATCGTCTCTGTTATCCTAAAGAACTAAATCCGACTGATCTGATATCCTCGAATCAACAGTGAATTACCGTTGTCGAATCACGATTAGTTCGATGACACCAGGGCACGGGGAAGCCAACCACCCAACTATTGGTCAGCTGGTTCATGCTGGCCCCCTTCAAACTGCTGAGCGTTTTTCGTCCCACATTCAGTTAATTGGGATATGATCGTTTCTGTAAGCAGCTGTCATATAGTTTAGACTAGATGTTGAGGTCACCTGGTGCATACAGCTAAGTTTGCTTGTACGAGTCGCGGATGAATGGCTTTCACAGATCGAACTCTTCTAGTCCCATTCACAGTCCTGTGTCCTTGTCAGAATCGCCCCCTCTTCCAGGTTGAAAGTCACTGGACGCTTTGTGATAATATGAGTATTTAGATAGAGCAGTCCAACTATTCACCAACAGTTAGATATCCCTAGTGGGTCACCCGCTGACTACAACGTGAATCAGATCCGGATACTGAAGTAGTTCTTGAATACTTCATTTCATATGACAAACCTAATGTCTTGATAGTCTGGAATGCGGCTGCCCATCAATATCTCACCATTTGAGCTTGAAAGAAATTTTAAAAATGTCCATTTCTACGCTCAAACTGTATAAAGCACCTATTGGTATGACAGGAGAGTTTCGCTCAAGCCTTTATCCGCAAACGTAGTCGTGAAATCAGAGCTGTATATTACAGATACACTAAGCAGTGGTGTCCGTGGTCATCTAGAACTTAATACTGCAGGAGCCTTAAGTGCATACACTGAAGTGATCAATACCCTTTGCGCTTTCAGTGAGGCCAGTTGTTCATCTAATTCCAGCGTAAAATTAAGTTGCCAGCTGAAGCTACTCACAAGGTTGCGGAAAACTATTTGACGACCCCATGAGCAACCTCGTTGGTGGCTTCCCTTATGAAAACACACTGAGATACCTCAAATACCGTACCAACTGAAACATGAGGTGGCCTTTGTGTAGCTCATCCCGTATCATAAACGAGAAACTGAGCTGGGTTTCAGGTGAGCTCCCAGTGACAACCGAATTGGTATGCAAGTGGTCGTGTTTGTCGAACAAATTTGGTTATCTTTTCTGCGGTGTGGGGCAGTAACTTTGTGCGCAACTCACCTCCATGTGAAGGGATAGGTTTTCTCATTCTATGGATTATTTTACTCTTGTCATCACTCTTTGGATTGGTTTTGCCCAGAGATCACTTGACAAAATCTCGGGCTGCGTAGGACCTTATCAGTGTGTTTCGACAAATGTTGACCTGTGAATCCTTTGATCTTGAGTCACTTGGAGAACCTTGATAGTGGGAAATTTTAATTATACATTGCAGGCTACTGTCAAGAATAAAATAAACCCGTACATCAATTTGGATTTAACATGTCCAGGCATACTCAGTCCACACTTCGGGAAGAATTCCATACACATTTGTCATCGGCTTTCTAGCGATGTGATTCACATCTGCCATGAATTTTCACGAGTTAGCTGAGCAAAGAAAACATAAAACTTACAACCAACACCGAATGAGTATTCCTATGGTAAATCCAGTAGAGTATCACTCGCACAATTACCATCTTTCGCGGTACTGCTTGCGTAGCTACGCCCATTCATCCATTTGGAATGACAGCATTGCAACAACGTCTATTCTGTCAACCTCCATCGTCGTGCGGTAGAATTGTAGCACTAACCCTTCACTAATATGTTCTAGCTGAAATTCTATGAGGTCAGTTCATTTTTCATTGAATACCGGCTCGTCAAAATAATCCCCGAATATGGAACACCAGTCAGTAACTCTGCGAAGTTTAATGGCAGCTGCGTTTTCCCCCAAGGACAATGCGAAGGCTGTTGGATCAGTCAATAATAACAGTCAATAATAACATGGGTGTCACGGTTGAGGAAGTTCTTGACGCCTATGAGACGCACCAGCATGCTTTTGACAAGGTTCATCATCTAACCTTTAACTTAAATGCTCGTCCTATGACATAACTTGTTCCACCAATATGCCCGGTTCAAGCAAAACACAGATCCAATCAAAACACACTTGCTATCGGACCGCAGTCACCGTCTTCTGATTCAAGCTGAAGGTATCGAGCAGCATCGTGTTGCCGACGGCTTGACCCTAGTTTGTATGGTAATAGGAAGGTCTTCAGTATAGAAATATACGCTTCCGCTGTTTGGTTACCGTTCACTAACGATCGGTAATATCATTCCGCCTACCGAGGTTTCACAGGAAGGTATTATTAAAATGTGGGTCTGCTAGCGTAATCCCTTCTCATAGGGCACCACAATTTTCCGCTTTTAATGTCATGGGTTGTGCGGCTTTACGTCTCACCTATATGGCTTGCCTAAAGGTCACATTTTTTATCTATCCAGAACATTCCAAGTAGGCAGAAAATCGCATAAAACGCACGATCAAAATGAGCAATGTCCAGGCAGCGTGCTACTCTTTATGTTACCCAGCTAAAGCACGAAAACGGAACAGTATCAGGCAAATGCAAAGTTATTAAGAATTATACTGTTATTTTCTAATGACAATGGATATCAATAACAGGGTGGGCTTAGCAATCGGTCCATCGCTCCTGCCTTATGCATCCCAGAGCTTGAGCGCGAACTTACTGACTGCAAGGTCCGTGATTCGAACCGTTCACCAACATGCCAATTGCTCTATTCTAGGCTAGGACAATCTGGCAGTTTCCAGCCCCAGTTTCTCAGCCCTCGTGCTTTCTTCTAGGCCATGACCTTCAATCATCACGTGTTACGGCTGACCGATTATTTTTCCTGTTCTGTCAGTAACCTAAGCTGACTAAGGCTGCCTGCCCTGCTCATTCGAGGTTCTTTGTTCTGTAATTGTTTTCAGTTCATATCAGTATTCATCTAATGAGACCTTTATCGAATCCTATGCTAAAAGGGGCGATCCATAACATATACTATCTATCTAATCTAATGCTTGATTCAAGCGTTTCTGTGCACACAGTGTATTTTTTCAACATGGATTCAATACAGAAAAGACTGTGATCGTGGACCATTGTGCTTGCATATAGATTTCCCTATGAAGTGAATCACCTCAATTGGAAGCAGTCTATATGCCCAACAGATCAATCGATTTGTTCTATTTCAATCAGCTTCGAAGGGCACTGAGATGGGAATTTCATTTGCTTTACTGTCCTCAGCATCCCTTGGTACCGTACGCTGCTACTGGAATTTTCAGACAAAATCTGGAAACGGCCTACTACTAATAAGAATAATGACACTATAACCCACTGGTGCCAAGGTTGGATTGTGATCCTTCTTTCTCTGTAGTTTTTACTTCGCCCTTTCAACCCTTACTGAGTGTGGAGAATGTCACTCTTGCTCTGATTTATCTGAGACTAGGATTGCCGTAAGCTACAATTCATGTGGAGTGTAAAAACAGTGGGTTTATCCCTAACGTCAACTGCTCATACATCCGCTGAATATAGTGGTTAATCAAGGGAGAACTCGCGTGTAAATTTGCATCGGTAGACAGCTTCTGTCGTGGCTGCGTTCTCAGACCACTTATGGTGTTTATATCTAACACAATCATTGATTGGCAATGTCTTTTTCATGCAGATCTTTCAACCAAAATCCACTGATGCAAAGTGATTTAAAAAAGCATCAAAGTCCGCTGCATTCAATACTAAATATGCTGTGTTTTCCCGATGATCACGTACGCTTCCTCAGCTCTGAGCGACTGATTTTTATTCATGTTTATTGTTTGAATTTCAGAGTTATCGGGACCGTCGAACAGCGGGTAAGCGGTATGCTGGTGGGGTTGCTGGTTTTCTTGTCCGTCTTCCTTGGGTCAGTTCTCCGATTTATTCCGGTAGCGGCGCTCTACGGTATGTTCCTGTATATGGGTGTGATGGGGTTACGGGACCTTCAATTCTTCCGTCGTTTCCTTGCTCTGATGAAACGCCGAAAGCATTGGGAGGACTGGGAATGTGTACGTGGACTACCGAGCAAACACATACTTGTGTTTGCTGTGATTCAAGCTGTGGTGATTGGAATCCTGGTTGTACTCAATATTATATCCGAGTTCACAGCTGCTTCCTATGTGGGTATCGTGTTTCCCCTCGTCGTGTTGCTGTATGCGCTGCTCCGGGAACTGGCCTTCCCCAAATGGAGGTGGTTGGCTCCATATCTGCACCAGGTAGGTCACTGACTAACTGCAATAACATCCTAAATTAAATTCCTACTGTAGAGAGGATTTTTATCAAACGACCCACTTACTCAAACCAGTAGTGATTTTGATACATGTATCTACTTCATGAAGAACATAAACCTGGTGAATTGAACTCATCCGCAAATTTACACCGCACAGACGATGTCACCTTGATTGGTGATGAAGACTTTGAAATCCAACTGCCGAACTCGGAGAGCAAACCAACAAGCAGATTTGTCCGGTGTTAACTGGTTTTGCAAAGGTTTCAAGGACGTTACTACCAGAATTGTGTTAAAGAGAAATACTCCGGTACATGAGTTCCGTACCAACCAAAGCATAATGCAGCTTACGCGTAGAACTTTCAGTTCAAGCTTATCATCTCAGTTGAATCTCTCGTTAAAACTTGCCTAATTAACGATGATCTGTTTCGACATATCCGTATGACTCAGTGTTCTAGAAGAACCTAACTTTGGCAAAACCTCGGAAACTCATCTGCCCGATGGGTTCAACAAAAGGTACTTTCTAATGGATGCTCTTGAAAAATTCTCAATAACTTTACATAACCGATTATCTGTTGATTTTCGGCACCAACTAGTGGTACGGATGAACACGAATTGCTCAGTACTTTATGGCCAGATAACATTTGAAAGGCGACTGTGTTAGGCAGCATAACGCGTGAGAGGTAGAACATGTTGGGTTGGAACAAAGGATTATTATATCTATTAATTTCCCTCTGCCACACACTAGAGATCAATACAACTTCTGTGAAAAATAAGTAAAATACTCGAAAATGCGCCAGTCCGTTCCTCTGTCTGACAGCATGACTTAAACCACTTTTTGCCTTGACAAAAACTAACACTGGTTTAGCGAATATACACTCATTTGCAAACCAATTTGGTTCTTTCGAGACACACCCGGAATCCAGCTGAATCTCTCGTTTATGATGTTTTCAGGCACTGTTACGTATTCGTGACAATTACATACTCGCATTTTACTATAGGAATCCCGACACTCGCATTTTACTATAGGAATCTCGGCCCTCGGGTTTTACTGTGGAATTTCTGGGCGTCGCGATTTAATATAGCCTTCCGGGCACTGTATTCACCTTCTCGGTGCTATAGGATACCCTATATGGCATTTGCGGTCGTTTGCCGCCGGATTTGCATATAGGCATTTTCGACCCTCGGGAGAGAGGAGTACTATATATATATCATACGTAACACTGGTTTAGTTCCGGCTCCCTTTCGGTGCACACCTGCCATGCAACTGGAAGGAGTCACAGGGACTTAGCTACTGCCAGGCTGGCCAAGTACAGACAGGAGTAAGCAAAAGGGGTGGATTGGATTCGAATCACGGCACTCCGCTAAACAGAGAAGGTTATAGGTCAAGACCCCAGTACACATATTTTTCAACACATGCTGTACTTAGTAGGGATATATTAGTTTATATGGGCGACTTCAGTGGCTCCGTAATTCAACATTTCCATGCGGCAGTGATTTTTATGTTGTGTTCTATCGATAATGCAGTCAACTCGCTACATGGTCCCTCACCGTCTTACAAAAAACATTTTTCATGCTCCCCGAGTTTTTATTTCGTTGAGCGAGATCGGAAGCCTTGTACATAGACCCTTTTTGGATAAAGATTGAGTATGTTCTTGAAAATCACAAGCATATGCAAATCAATCTGCCACTATCAATTCACTCAACTTACGTGCTCTAACAGTTTTTGGCATCCTTCCAAAGTTCCGGAGAATCAGTTGCGTGTAGGATCGCATTTTGATGGCATAGTTCTGTTTGTTTGCTTGCTTGTCTGCTTATTTATTTATGGCAGAATTATTTGGTAAGATGTCGCAGAAACGGAAACATGTAAAGCAAAAGAGGGAAATCTGATCACTTTTTGAGAAAATGGATGCTTTTCTCATAACGATTATTGCCATTTACGGGCGATCATTTAAGCGACCAGTGTGGACGGTATTTCTTTACCTGACGGAGGAATTCTGACTGTTCTCTGACGACTACACATCAGCTTGTGGCTGTAAGGTACGCTGTTTTTAAACCTCAAACAGGGTATGCATCCTTCTAGAGGGGCATATAAGATTATAACACAACTTCAGAGTGACTTTCTGCCAAATGAAGGCATGCCGCGGGATGTCCACCCACCATTTTTATCCGGATTTACCCCAAAATATGTTTTTCGGTATCTCTTGGAATGATGCTCTATGTGTTCCGGTGCTGTGGTTGGCGCATTTCGCTAGACATCCAACAACGGAATAAGTTCGTTTTTGTTATGAGATGTGGAAACTTTTTTCAACCGATATTTTGTCCTGTGAGTGTGGTTACTCTGTGCCAAGAAGCGGAGAAGTACTGCTAATCAAGCACTCGTCACCGAAAGGCCTAATCTTCAACTACTAGCCGGGAGGGTTCGAGTTCACACCTCCCTGGAGTTTCGCTAGATGTCTACCGATGATGATTCCCAGCAAGGCTGAAACAGGCGTACAGAACTTCTCGGCTCTTTGATATAGATAAACTTCAATTACGCGAGGAACCCTCGAATGACTGGTGAATTAGACCCAGTAGAACTTTGCGATGGTTTTAAAGACAAACTCCAGCAAATCACTTGTTTATGCTATTTTTCAACTGCACAAAGTCCGCCTCTTTTTCATTTGGCACAATATTCGACCTAACATAGTACATTTGGTTGACATAACGTACTACTCATTTGAGTCTCCCACTGGCACCAACCCAATGTGCAAATGGGTGTAGTTCGTCAAACATGTACAACTGAGTGTCAGTTAAAACTTGAGATTGATGTAAGCTCTGGGGCTGCGCCTACCTGATGGACCAAAAGAAGAGCGAATTCGATAGTGGTCCTCAGAGAGCATTTCAGCAACCTCAGGTATTAATTTCACTATGTGCGTTATTTTACACGCAGTCCTCGGAAACTACTTATGCTCGGCATATGTCTTTGGGCGAATATAATGCAGTAGAAGTCAAGCTGTCAAGGCCAAAGCGTGTAGAGATTTTTCCTGACAAGAGCCGAGTTCTTGTACACTTCATGCAAGACAGATCTGTTCGCCTCAACACTTTTCGGGGTGCCAGGGCATGATAGACACAAAAAGACCACGTCACCTGCGAGGATGACAGTTGCGGGTTACAGCTGACCACCAAAGGTAGGTGATAACAGGAATCTCACTTGAGCGCAGTGTGATTATCAACAGCTTGTGTCATATTAAAAGTCGCTAGGGTCATCTGTCAATCAAATGCTCTGTATTGTGCCCCAGTGTTTACTTTGTGCTAGCAAACGTTGGTGGCTTTCCTTTCTACCTTTTTCAAAACGAGTTAACAAAGAATACTGTTCTTTTTATCAACTCTTGGCAAAATTGACTAAGTCCGTCACTGTGTGAAACGAGATAGGTGGATGGGCTGGATTGCTGTTTAGGGGCTAAATGTCTTCATGGGTGTGAGGATTCAGTTTCGTTTCTGTGATGCGTTACTTCCATGGGAGACCGACTTTGACCACGCCGTTCAAAATATTCCGGTGATCACGACCCTCATAGAGCAGAGCACTTCTAAGTAAATATCACCATCAGTCAACTACTCTAGTTCGTCAGGGCACAATGACACTCTTCTTGCTCTCTGCCACTGAAGATAATTCTAAAGTACCCAGTGCATTTTCATGTGTGAGCGTCAAAACCTGGTGTGTACATTACATCAGTGGTGAGACGGTACCCCCAGTGAAAATCCCATTAAACAAAGAACATACTTTTACGCAGATGGAGGTCTTCTCAGATGAATTTTCCACATAACGAGGAACTGCTGTACTGCGTTAAATTTAGTTGTTTGCAGCAGTTCCCTCTTCTTTCGAAACCATCCATACCTATCTGACCTGATGGAGGGGACAAGTCGTATTTGTGTATATATACAGATGTATATGTATGTATATGTATGTGTATATATACAGATATAGACGTATCTGCTGATTCGCCAATCTGTGGTATCTCTTGCTGACCCGCTGCAGTACCTAGTCACGAAAAAAAATCACGGAAGGGAACACAACAGCTATATTCCGAACAAGCGAGTGAGTGCATGCGAGTGCGAGAGAAAAAGTTAACAAGGCCCACGCTATTTTAAAGGGGATTTTCTGACATTGATCCAGGCTGTCTGATAGGCGTTAGTGAACACCCGTCAACATCGATCGTGCCTCTATGAAATGCCTGAACGCTGATCACATTCGGTCGTACTTCTGTGGCGTGCATGAACACCCATCGGCTTTTGCTGAATTGAGTGAATGATTGACTGGCCTGGATGCTTGCTGGCTTTCTTGTTGACATTCTGGTCGAGTTTTAGGGTATCAGTAGGTTTCGGGCGTTCTGATCTTCCTGATATCTTCAGATATCAGAAAGTGACAGCTTCTACGTCAGCAAAAGGGTAAAGTAGGACACGGACAAAAATGGTCGCATTGTGCGGAAATGAGCTCTGACGTCAAAACTGGGAAATGTCCTGCTTGAGCTGTTACTATCAGTCGGATGTAGAAAGGGCTGGCGGGTTATCACGCGGACTGCAGGAGAGACAACAGTACATGTAAGTTAAGGAAAACTAGTTAAGCCACATCATCCTGAAAATGAATTTTCCAATGACACTTTACGATGCATCACGGTGGTTGGGTAAATAGCGTGTATTTTAGCAAAATATTGATTTTTATATCAAGCAGTTGACAGCTTCCTGAACGCTTTCTCGACCTTTCTAATCTACTCCTACGTTGAAATGTTTTGTGGTTTTACTTGAGGAGATTTCTATCCCAGCCCCACGTGAACCCATTTGTGAAACAGCGGACTGAGTTATTCCTAGTTCGATCGAGCCGTGTTTTTTGTTACGGCATTTGAAAACAAAAATCCTCCAAGAATTAAGAACCTTATAAGGGACGACATTCAATCTGGTTTACCGTGATCCATGGGACTGTGGGTTTGTATATTACTCCTGAATTACAGTCATCTACAGTCTAAATGGTCATTTCAATGATATCGAAGCCTAAGCGGAATCGGATATACGCTCTTAGCTGACCATGAAATATGATGCCCACTTGTCGAGATACGAATAATTCCTTCATCTAGGTGTCACTTCAAATGTGTGGTGAGCAAAACCCTATTAATGCTACCGGTTTTTGCAGCCTCCATTCAGATTAGAATATTCACATCTGAACACGTTACGCCGACCTCCCCGTGATTCTTGTTGTTTTTATTCGCTGTTCAAGAACTCCTTAAAAATCCCGCTCAGCTCCAAAAGGGGTCCAAATTGGGCGTAAAAATAATAATAATTTTAGTACACGAAGATCAACATCGTTACCGTCTCGGTATATACGTATTCCCCGTGCTTTTTTTCAACTCCTCAGACTTCGCTGTCATCTCAAAACGAAAATATATTCGTTCAGTTAGCTCCTGACATTCACAAAAGCCTATCCTGATTACTTATCAACCTTACAATCAGTTCTCAAACTTATTCTAGTGGGTCTATTTTCGTATCTATGTGCAGGATATATGTTGGGATACAGACAACCATCTCGCTGACGAAGCAAAATATATCAAGATAGCGCCATTTCGACGTCCTTTTTCTTTTCTTCCTTCCTTCCTTCCTCTACTTTTCCTCCAACATGCTCTTCAAAACAAACTGAAAAAAAGGTTACTTTAGGTTGCCTGCTGTGGAAGTCTACAGCGCCTTATTCGTCTCGGATAACCAAGTAGTTTATGCTTTCCAGGACTGAGGCCTCAGAACATTTGAACAGAGCTGTCATGATGTGGCGTCTGTGAAATCCTTAATTTCTCACGCATCCATAGTGGCAGGTCAGACAATCTGGAACCTTCAGATTTCATCCTTCCATGTCAGTGAACATCAGCTCCTTTCCACAAATAATTTCACTTGCATACAAACTTGGTTTGGACAGAAGACTCGACTGAGCCAAGCTGAATCTCGTTTCAGCTGACCATCAAATTCTTTCACCCACACTTCTTCATTATGTAACCTGCTAGCTCAACTTCGTGCTATAGAATATTTTAGTCAGCTAGAAGACCTTCTAGGCCTTCGGAATGCTTCAAATAAGGAGGACTTTGATTTAACTTCCTGGCTGATCCGACCTTCTAATAGATGTAAAACTTTTTATGGGAATTACTAAGCATCGGCGCCCTCTTTTTTTGCAACTTGCTTTTTCACTTGAAGCCGCCATGGAATGAATTTTCTGGAATGTTCGTCAGTGTTTTCGGTCCTGATGCATCTACCGCTTATTTTGGCGGACATTATTCTTTTTATCAACGCTGATTCACCCATTTACTGACGCTCAGCTGACTCCCATTAAGCACATTCGCATCAGGTATCGGTTGTTTGGTTTCGCAGAGCCACCCAAACAACTTTTCTCGTATACTGTGTCTTGTTCATTTGAAGGCCATAGCAGAGCACATCGAACCATCTATTATATCACGGGATCCCACTGCAATCGAAATCTGGAGAAAATTCCGTTCAGCTAGAGCTCCCGGGTGGTGGATTGGTATAGATTTATCTGTATTTTTTTCCGATCGTCCAACGAGACTGTAGGTCATTCCAGATAATATCTTTTCCACGAAGCACACGATATCATGTGATGCTCACATGTTCAATAGAAATGAATAACAGGCCCGTCAACACAGTCGCTGGTAGTAACAGACAAAAGTCGGTGCTCCACTTATTCACTGTCTTGAGTTCTGATTTCGGCGACCTGGCGAGCATGTGAGTGACCATGAGGCTAGGCGCTGATGTGCAGACTAAGTGGAACATCAGAACGTCAGGACTATTGGGGTTGGCGATACGGGACTCTGAGTCATGCGTAGGTTTGACAATCCGGAATACTAAAAGGAAGAATCGGGTTCGATAGTGTGAGCAAATTTATGCAACAAACTTCAATTGTCCACGTTCTTGGCACCAACATGTGCGCAAGCCTGTCACTGACTGGCACAATGCAGCATCAAGGTTCGCACACCAGAAAACGGCGGGAGAAACGTTGGCTCTTCAATGTGGGTTGCGGTCCTCTCTTCTTAGGCCAGTCTCCCGATTCCCATTGGCTGTGCGACCACACGGAAATCATGACAAAACAAGTCAGTGCATGCTCAGCAGATGGGACACGGACACACTTGGGTAATTAGCTCATCTGCGCACATTCATACACACACACACACAGGCTAATATACCGGCGTCGGACGGGACGATCTTTGCGGCAGTGAATGGTGAGTACAGATGAGTAAAGTAGTTGGAGATCAAAAGTACATGGGCGAAGTAAGCAAATGACTGTGTTGGTTCTACAACCCTTTTAAGTTGAACGCAAGAAAGACGTCAAGGTTTCATACCTTGTACATCCATATACTAAGACTCTATGTGAGGTTATCGTGCGGAACACTTAAGCCTTATCCGATCCTTCCTACAAGGTGCGCACTTATCAAAATATTACTCTAAGATCATTAACAATAGACCAATTCCGTATTCGCACATTTATCACCCTTGTGTGCACCTCCTACTTGAATGAATAGTATGGAATTTCCAAATTTTAAACTCTTTCCAACTCGATTTTAATAGCTTTTTTGGTATTATCCAAACATGTCTGCCTAAAAATTAGCTGAAGCTCGGGGTAGAAATTGATCCTCCAAAAAAACATTTAAGGACGAGAAAAGACCACATTTTCGTTGATCATTTTAGTGGTGTAAAGAACGTTTAAACACTGCCCGCCAGAACCTGAACACTCACTAGTACGTGATTTTTTCTGCGGTTCCAGGTGTTTGGCAGCGTCCAAACGAACTAAGTTAATAAGCTGCCTGAGAAGATCCACATTCATTCACAGAATAGGGTGATGTTTACGGGGACTCAGCCGAATCTCAACTGACCAGCCCTCTTACAGCACACTAGTTTGCAAATCAATTTGGTTTTCATGAGAGACTCAACTGAATCTCTCGTTTATGATACTCTAAAACTGAATGTGCCGCACAAAGGCCACCTCAAGTTTCAGTTGGCACGATATTCGAGATGTTGTTGGGGCTCTTGTTGGGGCTCATCAGGTAGGCGCAGTCCCTGAGTCTCCGTCAATCTTACGTTCTACCTGATGAGCCCCAAGAAGGGCGGAGCCGGTAGTGGGCTGTCGAAGAGTTTTCAGCAATCTCATGAGTAGCTTCCTTTATGAAAATAAACGGGTAATGGCTTGTTCATGAGTCATCATCAAACCATCACAAACGAGAGATCCAGCTGGATTCAATTGAGTCCCTGTCAAAACCAAAAATGTGTCCAATTCGGGTTCAGATAGAGGGCTTTTAGCTGCCTTAAGATTGGTATATTACGTCAAGAAAGCCGTAGGCTTTCAGGCTCCTTGTCTAAACAAAAACTGCGAGTAGCTTTTTCCAAACAAAAAATTTCGATATCTTTAATACAGTTCCAGCTAAGACATGAAGTAACCGCTGTGCAGCACAGTCAGCTAAATATTATTAAAGCTGAATGGTTCAGCTGATATTCTTTTGAGTCCTATGCAAACATCAGCTTAATTGTAAAGTGGAAAATTTATCCCCAAAACGGTAATTCTACAGTCCAAATACTAAAATGAAAAGTCAGGCTTGGCCCTTGAAATGCAATCTTAAAGGGGAGACATTCTTAACGCGCATTTCAGGAGGTCTCGTGAACCAAAGTAATCATGGTACAGCGATGGTCCTTCTGACCTGATGTTGTGAGTTCCTGATAGAGTGATGGTCGTTATTATTTAACCTATTCATCAGTCACTACATTTCAGCAATATTCTCTGGTGAACCAAATGGAGTTAGAGGGAGGGTGTTTTGGTGTGCAACAGGGGCTTCCATCAAAGAATGTGTTCAGCAACAGAACCTGCGTTTGTTAGGTCGTGTGTTGCGCAAGCCGAACCATTGTTTGTCGAAGAGAGTAGTTTTCTGAGCCCAATGCAGCGTGGCGGAGGAAGAGAGGTAGCCAATATCTGACCTAACAGACGTGTATGAAAGAGACTACGGTAATCTCGGTGTTGTAGGCTCGACTCGTCTCCCATGATGGGTACCACGTGGTCCCCACTGTGCCTGGTGGGAGACGCTGATATCGATGTCCGTGGCGTTCTTGTTGTCAGTCTCTATCCAGATTAACGGAATGAGTGTCTAGGGGTTTGGGCACCCTGGAATGATTGCGGTCCGTTCCCCGTCTACTTTTATCCTTTTCATTGCAATAATAGTCGGAAATAAATCATGATTGTACTTCGGCCAATAGTGAGCACGGATGATGGTGTTGGTGATTACCGTGATGGTCTGCCCAGCCCACCACGGGGCTGGTGATATTGCCTCATAAAAATAGCTACTAACTATCCAGAAGTAGTTAAAAATCATTCTTTTTGGGTATCCCTAACTGACCGCATTTGGTGGTCGGGTTGTTCGCCGAGCTTGGTAATTTTTTTCGTGAACGGTTTTTCACTAACCGAACTGACATTCTGAGGGTCTAGTGGTGTAGCGTGCCTCGTAGTTCAGGGATGTTTCAGAGTATGAGGGTGAGAAGAGCTGGTCATTTAGTTATTTACAGTACTATATCAATGAGGACCAATCATCTGGGTGGTCTAGAGCACTCCTTCTCAAGCTGTCGTGAGGGGACAGTAGTTGTGCAAGCTGTTCTCAGCTGTCCCAAAACAAGTGACCTCTATGCATAAATCCTTGCGAAGGAGGATTTCAGCACAGAGTGCCAACCTCAAACCCAATTTAGACCCCTCAGGTGCCTGGCAAATAGTATCGTAATTACCGTAAGTTATGGATGCACTGGGTCATTATATATATATATATAT